>NC_091806.1:19360984-19664015 GCF_041296235.1 Equus asinus
AAGGAGTTCTGGGTCTGTAAACTGTCTCAAGCTTGTGAATTGAATGAGGGGCTCTGACTACCTATTTTAATTAGACTTTGATTCACTTGATATAAATCTTTGCTGCTTATACAGATCAAGTAATAATGTTAAAGACTACCTATTTCACTTCTAGGAAAACCACGATTAACCAGACAACACCAGAGGTCTCTGTGAGATAGATTCTTTTGATTTCTGCTTTGATTCCACTGGAAATTACCCTAACGATGTCCACCTTGCCTTTCGTGATTGAATGCTGCCTGTTGGCCTCTGACACCCTAGGATCCAATTATTCCCATTGAATTTAGATTTCCTGATTCAATGGCTACAATTCCCATTGTAAAGGTTTAGCCTATTAGGAAGCATAATCGGGGAGTTCTTCAAGAATGCTGGATCTCCTCTGTCAAATTTATTTCTCACAGTGCTGGTGAAAGGTATGTCTACTGAATCCTCCCAGTGAGGGTGAGTATGTAAAAAATGACAGATCTATTCTAACATTCAAATCCCCTAAACATTGAATCCTTTCCCTACATTAAACCAAGTCAGACTGGACATTACCAATTGCTCACTATGGGCCACCTTTTGCTCAATGTTTCAGCCTACTATTCGAACACACTGTTAGAGTCCTTTCTAACTCCCTGATCTGCAAGATGAAATGCAAAATCTCTGCTCAGTAGACCGATATCAATAAGTTTGGCCTAGTCCTGTTACGTTTCTTCCAACATTACCCCACATCCTTTATCCATGCATGTTGCCTGATTTACTATCTGTATAAATTGGAAAACTCAAGTAGGTCTTTTGGAGGGTAGTGTACTCCCTCATGGGTTACACTTCATACTTCACCTTTAGGGACCTCTTGGGACTTTTGTATACTTATAGGCCTAGAAGCAAAGAGGGATGGTGGAGGTGGGTACATATGAGAATCAGCATTGTATTGCATGACAACTGCCTCAGGAGAGGCCATAGCATTTTCTTCAGACAATGCAAGATTAACCTCCTCAGATGAGAATGGTAAGCCTATTTCTATTGGCCAAGTAGACATCAAAATTTAGGGGATAAATCTCCTCAGCTTCATCAGGGTTCTCACATTTCCATTCCAATTTTCAGAATCCCATTTGTTTTCTCAATTAATGCCCTCACTTTAACAGTAGACACTCTGCAAGGCTGGGTGATTCTGGATTGTGTTTCCAGCAATCTCAGCTCTGTACTTACAGGAGACAGGGGTAGACACAGAAACTTTGAAGTCATTTATGTGGCTCTCAAGTTGAGAATTTGAATTCATGAACCTATCCCTTTCTTTCCTCTCTTTGTCCAATTATATTAGAAGCAACAAGCCAATCTTATTATGCTTGTTAGTTTTATTAAAATGTTTGGAAGCATCATATACATGGTCATTCATACACTTACTTCTTATGAGCATTTCATTAGGAATATCCAATGGCAATATTTTGCATATCTCTACTATCAGACTGTCAGTGTTCATTTTACTACTGGAAATAGAGTCATTAATGTCTTTAAATGACACTAATGCTAAATCATCTTAGATATCCAATTTCAGAAACTCCAGAACAAATTCAGAAAATTCATCTTTAAAATTCTGATTCTCTAGAACCATTCTCAGTAACAACATTTACATTAGTCAGTGTTCTCCAGAGAAACAAAACCAATAGGATATATATTTACAGAGAGAAAGATAATTAGAGGGAGTGAGAATTATTATAAAAGATTTCCTTATAGAATTGTGAAGGCTGGTAAATCCAAAATTTTGGGGATTAGCCAGAAGTCTAGAGACCCAGGAGAACCAATATTTCAGTTGGAGTCTAAGCACTCTTCTGTAGAACTAGGAAGAGTTAATGTTGCAGATGATGTCTGAAGGCAATGCCCCAGAAAATACTCTCTTGCACAGGGAAGGGTGGTCCTTTTGTTCTATTCAGGCCTTGAACTTATTGGATAAGGCTCATTCACAGTGTGGAGGGCAATTTGTTTCACACAATGTTTACCAATTTAAATTTTAATCTTAACAAAAACATCATTACGGAAATGTCCAGAATAATGATTGGCCAAATATCTGGGTACTCCATAGCCCAACCAATTTAAATGAAAAATTAACCATTACAGATAAACACAAAAACCAAACCAATCAACAAAGAAAATAGACTACACTCAAAGAATCATTGATTAAAAAAAGATAACTATAGACACATTAAGGAATTCAGGAAGAAATATATATATATATAAAATATACTGAAGAAAAAAACATAAATATTATAGCACTCTACAGAAGAAATGAGACGCACCTGGAAATCATGAAGAGATATATTTAACGTAGTGAAAGATAATTATCAATTCAGAATTTTGTACACAGTGAGTGAAATATTTGAAATATCTTTCCAATATATAGGCAAATGAAAACTTTGTCAGGAAAATATAAATGCATGAATTCACACATGAACACAGGCATGCAAGTGAACACTCACATGCGCACAAACTGAAATAACTTGCAGCAAGCAAGCTTGTGCTTCACCAACTTCCCAGGCAGGAGTATAACAGAAGGAAACATGGGTTGAGACAAAGAAATTTAAAAAGGACATTAAAAATGTGAAAATAAAGGTAAATAAAAAAGTATAGAGTTTTTAATTTTAATTGCTTCAAAAATAAATGAGCAAAGCAAAACTTTTTGCTGGTGGATTGTAATTTTAAATAAGACATAAAAGTAAATTTTATGACAAAATATCACAATTCATGGCCAAATTTGATTTGCCAGTGTTTTGCTGAAAAATCTTTACATCTGTATTCATAATAATTAAAGCACATTTACCATTTGTTTTCTCTACTTGTGATGTCTTTGTCTGCTTTTGGCATCAGGGTGAGTTGATAAGTGTTGATGTCACAGAATGAGTTGATAAGTGCTTCCTCTTCTTCTATTTCCTGTAAGAAGTTATGAAAGATCAATAGTTATTCTAATTTAAATGGTGGAATTCATCTGTAAAACCATATGGGCCTGGGCCTACTCCTTGGTGCATACCCAAGATAAGTGAAAGCATACGTTCAGTTGTACAAAAAAGTTTATAAGCATTATTAATAATAGTCAAAGTGTGGAAATGACCCAAATGCCCATTAACTGATGAATGGTTGAATAAAAAATGGCATACCCACACAAAGGAATATTGTTGGGCAAAAAAATGAATAAATTACTGATAGATACTCCAACGTGGATGAACTTCAAAAACATATTTCTAAGTTTAATAAGTTAGATGGAAAAGACCACGTATTGTATGATATTATTTATATTAAACGTGCAGAATAGCCAAATCTATAAAAACATAAAAGTACCTTAGTGGTTCCTAGGTTTGGGGGTCAGAGAATGGGAAATGACTGCTAGCCAGTACAAGCTCTCATTTAGGAGTGATAAAAATACACAACTCTTTAAATATACTAAAAATTATGTCTTAAGTCTTAAATATCTCTAAAATCATTTGCATTTGACAAGAAAAAATCATGTGAAACAAACAAAAAGTGAATTAATCCTGTAAAAATATAGCAGTAAGAGAAATAGAAGAAAGGAAGAATATATAGACAAAGAAAGTAGAACATGCATATGAATTGATCCGTCAAAGAAGAAAACTAAGCCAGAGCAACAGCATAAATATCACAAGCTGTGATCAATAATTCTTTTCTGAATTGAAAGAAGATTGAAACTTCCTATTGAAAGAGTACATTATATTCTATGTCAGTAAAGAATGATCAGTATTAAGTTATATGTATTAGTCAGTATTTTCTATACAGAAGCCAGATCCAGAAACTTTGTTACTTTTAAGGATTAGGAAAATAAACTGACAACACATTTTTCAAAAGCAGTACTTCATGCCAAGAAAAATGGAATCAAGGAAACCGAAAACAAGACAAATGTGAATATAGGATTAAAGGTAACAAAACTGAAATGTAACTGTTAATTACTAAATGAATATTGTCATAGTACAAAACCAAGAAGTTGCATCTAAAAAAAGGACAATGGGGATAATGTTAAGGTGATTTTAAAATGTGTTTGTATGACTGTATATACATGCTTGTATATGCCTCTGTTTGTGTATGACATATTTGTAATACGGACATTATGAGAAACCAAAGACTAAATATACGTTTAACAATAATTAAAATTACACCCAACATACCTTAAAAAAATACATTCAGTATAGTTTCGTAAGTCTAAATATATTATCAAGTGTTTCAGAAGGGTAAAAATAAATGCTTAGGAAAAGATATATTTAGGCAATATGCATGGAAAAAGTATTGGTTCTAATATTAATATCAAGAAATATAGAATGCAGGAAATAACATCAAAATAAATTAAAACTACTTTGCAATGATTACGTAATGCACAATGAAGACTTAGCAGTGAGTGTTATCTATGCAAAAAGTATCGTAGCAACAAATATCTTAAATCAGGAAATTTCTCATATGGGAGATGCAAAGACAGACATAGCATCATTTTAACATTAGGAAAACCTAATACATCTCTGTTATATATTTTTAGTCAACAAACATTAATGAGGACATAACAGAATTACTAAACAAGCAATAAGATTGTTTTTAAAGATAAGTATGTATCAAACATTGACCAGAATAAGAGAAGATTCTTTTTCTTTTCAAGACTATGTGCAGCATTCGTGCAAAATGTCAATATTAGAAAAAAAAGGGGTCTGAATACAGAAAATGATACAAACTGCAATCTGTTTTGAAATAAAATACAATTAAATAAAAAGACTGTCAAACTATTCCATTTAGCCATTGAAAAATAATTAAAGTACTCCTAATTCAAAGAGAAATAAGGAAAAAGTGAGAAATATTGATAATGAAAGGGTGAGAGAGTAAGATATGTGGAATGCTACTGACATGGTGACAGTGGAAAATCCACATCCAAAGTAGAAGGTTCGAAAAGAATAACAAAATAGATCAGTGGAAGGATGATGAAAATTATAAAAGTGAAAAACTAACCAGAAATTCTACAAAGAATAACAAATATTTAAATGAAAAATTTTATCTCTGTTTCATGTATATCTCTAAAGTGAATTAAATAAGCTGTTTTGACAGAATGCTGGCTAAAATATTTTCTCTTTAAGAGAATATATTTCGAGCAACAATATGTGTCAGACATGGTTCCAGACTCTGGAAAATAGATTACACAATAAATTAAATATAAATGAAAATGCATATTATGTAAAATACTGATAAGCACCATGGGAAAATTTAAGGAAGGTAGACTATGAGGAGATACTACGGGGATAAATTGCAATTATAATGTAGTCAATAAGAGTCTCACTAAGAAGAGATCTTTGAAGGAAAGAATCATGTGAATACCAGTGTGCAGAGCCTTCCAAACATGAGAAAGGAAATGCAGAAAAACCATGGGAAAAATTTATTGTGGTAAGAGGAGCTCTACATGAGTAATGCTGAGGTGTTATTTAAACTTAATAATCCCACTTTAGGGAAATATCCTAAAGTTGCACTCTATTTTCTAGGAGATTGTTCTGTTGTTACTACATAGATTTTTATGAAATAATAATAACAGTGATAATGATTAGAGTAAGTAAGGAAGAATAAAACACTACTACTTATAATCAACTTTGAAGAAGACACGTCTAGTAATGCAAATAAAGTGGTTGGAAACAGAGCTGAACATGTGCATAGGAAAGACTCTATTCTATATCTTAACTCTTGGTCCCAGACACTGAGGAGATGTGATTCTTCAAGGGCATCACAAGAGGGTAAAGAGTCAAGGAAAAAAATAGAGTCCAAACTGAGTCAGGATCACCCCTGCAGGGAGACTCATAAAGATGGCTAGGGCTTACTTGTGGGAAGAGCCCAATATGCCAGCCAGTTGTACCTTATTCTCTGATGTGCTTAATCTCCTGTCATTCTTGAGTTTAAGTATAATCTTGATAAATGCTAATGACTAATCTCTGTATTTTGAGAGGAAATAAAGAATGGGTTTAGTGCTCATGTTCTGGATGAAATAATAAAATAATAAAAGAGGAGAAGTGCTCCCTCACAAACAGCATGATGATGGACAGCAGGAATTTTAACACATTTTCTGTGGTCCTTGAACCATAGGCTGGGATTAGATTGCTGCAAATGCATAGATCTAAGCATGTAGCAGAGTACTTTGAACTGGATTCTGATACCAATGACTCCGTACAGAGTGGATTGGGATTATATGAACTGTGAGTTTATTTTCATTGAGGTGGTATTTGCTCAAGCTAGGCAGTTATAATTATAAAGTTACTTGTGATTGCCACTATGGGAGCCTATCCAATTTGAGTGATATGGAGATGAAAGATAATACTTACAATTTAATGTAAAGGTTACATACATATATGCCTGTGTGTATGTGTAAATAAACTAATATTTGTATTTTTAAATCTTAATCCCCAGTACCTCAGAATGTAACTGTACTTGGAGATAGAGTCTTTGAGGAGGTAACTACCTTAAAATTAGGCATTTAGAGTGGGCCTTAATCCAATATGACTGCTGGCCTTGTGAGAGGAGGATATCAGGAACAAACATTCAGAGAGAAAATATCATGTGACGACATAAGGAGAAGTTGGTCATCTGCAAGCTAGGGAGAGAGAAGTTTCAGAAGAAATCAAATTAGTCAACACCTTGATCTAAAAGTCTAGCATCCAGAAGAGTGAGAAAATAAATTTCTGTTGTTTTATCAATCCAGTCTTTGGTACTCTGTTTTGGCAGCCCCAGCAAAATAGTACAACCAGTATCAGCATACATATGTGTATATGTTTGTGTGTATTTGGGGGACATATCTATATCTATATCTCTCTACATATAAACTTAGAAGCAGTTGGATAACAGTTTTCTGCATGTGTAAACACTGCATAGATAGCTGGTTGACTATGACCTTTATTTAACAATTTCTGAGAACAGAAAGGGACTATGAAACTAAAAACAATACTTTAACCATAGCTTTTTGATATAGAGACAATGAACACGGATTTTAATTGGCTTCAATTTAATATTTACTGTGAAGAGTATATATTATTGATAAATCAATTTTTCCCAAACACTCTTTTTACTGCCTCTTTTGCGTCTTTGTTCCTTAAACTGTAGATGATGGGATTCAGCATGGGAATGACCAGGACAATCAGGATAGTGACAATTTCAATAATGCCTGTAAAGTAGAAGACTAGAAGATGGTTTTTGCTCGTGTCAGAACAAGAAATGGCGAGGACAGGAGGGATGTCACAAAAGAAATGTCTAATTTCATTGGATGCACAGAAAGATAGGGTAAATGTTGCCCCTGTGTGCACTGAAGCATTAAAAATGCCACAAAGATAGGAAATGATGATGAGTGGCACGTAGACCCTGGGTGACATGTTAACTGAATACAGCAGAGGGTTGTAGATTGCTACATAGCGATCATATGCCATTGCAGCCAGGAGAAAGCATTCTGTGGTTGCAAAAGTAACATAGAAAAACATCTGTGCTGCACATCCAAGGAATGAAATAGTTTTATTCTCTGACAGGAAATTGATTAACATTTTTGGGGTGACAACCGAAGAAAGGCAGGCATCCAAGAATGATAACACACTCAGAAAATAGTACATAGGGTTGTGGAGCCGGGAATCCCCAATAACCAACACAATCAGTCCCAAATTTCCTACCAGCGTGAAAAGATAGATTGTTAGAAATAGCAAAAATAGGAAGAGTTGCACCTCAAAATCACCCAAGAAGCCCACCAATATAAACATGGTAACTTCACTCGTATTCTTCACCTGGATTGTGTATAAATCTACATCTGATGGCAACTCTGGCATTTCAGTTTTTATTTTTATGTTCTAAATGCAATATTTTTGGAAATAGAATGCACTCAGTTACATCCTCACGTTTGCTTCTGAGAAGAGCATATTGGAATCCTTGGCAGTGAAGGAATAGGCAGTGATGAAGAAGTTGAGTTCAAGTGGATGTATTGCCCTGTATCGATAAAGTAATTATTTCATTTGGTTGCTTGATAAATTTATCATGTGAAGAACAGCCAATCTACTTGGTTTAATTGTTAGTGTATTTTATCTTACACTTACTCCCTCCTCTCTTCATATTACATCACCTTAAAACTCACAAAGACAAATAAATATACAAATTTTTAAACGCAAAAGTATTATAATAGATAGTACTACACATCTGAGTTTTAATCCCAGGTTTTCCACAGTGTACATGACAAGCCTTTCCTTAAAGTTCATAATTAGTAAAATTGAAGCAAATACACTTAAATCACAAGATTGGGTTGAAATAAACTATAAAATCAATGTGAAAATTATTTAAATTTTAAAATATTCCCAGGTGGCTAGAAAATGCAGTGTTAGACTTACTTTTCAGCTTGTTGTACGAAGCACCCTTTTCCAATCAAACAATTTGATATCTTTTCTGGCTATTTTCCCATTTCATTAGGACTTCTATAACAGTAGTGAATAGAACAATAGATGTTATCCTGGAGGTAGATTCAATTTGTTAGGAAACAAAGATAGAGCATTGTGTTTTGTTTTGTCTTTCCATTTTCTTTCTTTGAAACACATAATACTAAAGTATCCATTTTGTTCTCCACAATTTATAATACTGCTAATGTTTTTCGAATTTTAACCAAATACCAATGTAAAATTTTTCTCTATTCATATACTTATTATCCCTGCAAAGACCTTGGGTGTATTTTTGAGACATATTTCTGTCAAAATAAATCATGGCCATTTTTTATACCTCCTTAGAAAGTTTCTAAAATTTCTATAAAATAAATATCTTCTAACAAGAGATAATACACTGTTTATAGAAGCTATTGCCAACAGAATTAATTCCTTATTTAAACCACAATATCCTATTTTATATCTGGTATATTTTTATATGCCATCAGATTGTTTCTCTTCTGGGGGAGTATAATGAAAGGAAAGTGTATATTAAACAAAAAGTTAAAGAGTCACCTGTATCTGGATTGTAAGTCTCCATCATTGAAGCATTATTAAACACTGCATCTATTATATTTAGGAGTAAAATTTCAGCAGGGAGACTGGTGTGTATCCTTTGGCTTTTCACAGAACAAAATGTATTTAAAGGGGTGAAAAATCTATCATGTTCAGGGTTTGGCTGAATTCAATGACCTACAGATGATTTATGTTCCTAACATGAAACACACCACATTTTTTGTCATATTGAGATGACCATGCAGCAAGAAGAGACTGAGCAAAGTGTCATTAGAAGGTAAAGAAAGTCACGTCTTTATTTTTGCAGGAGGTCCTCCTAGTTTTATGTCACAGATTGTCCTAATATATGGAATAAATAGCTTTTTAAGGGTGGGATTATGAACAAAAATGCTCATTTAATCCTTACAGAATTCTACAGTAAAAAAATACTAAGGTACATACTGACCTTTGTGTTAATTAAAAAAACTCACATATTATTCACAATAACTCACAAACCCAACTGAATTATAATAAATTTTAGTTTTGTTTGAATGGTTATACTAATAAAATAACATAAACCTCAATTGATAACAACATATTAATGTATATTTTAGGCATCACAAAAATACATTTATGTTTATAAATTTCCTCATTTTCTATCTTTCTTCATAGCTCTCTCTCTCTCTCTGTCCCTCTTTCTCTCTTTCAAGAATACATGGATTCTTGTTATCTATTGAGTCAGGGATCAAACAGGAATTGAGCAAACAGGAAGAAGCACAGTGAAAAAACTAACATGATGCAAGCAAATTTTGAAAATTTGCCAATAGGTGGTCTACTAAAGGAATCCATTACAAAATGCATGTTAACTGACATACACAGAGGAAATCTCAGCTACATTACAATTCTAACCTTTACTTAACTGATGTGTTCACGACCAGATAATTGTGAAAGAATAAGAATATTTTATTTGGACCCTAAAACCCTGTATTAAAATCTCAGATTTAATACCTATTCACAGAGTGAACTTGGGAAAGTAACTATTCTTCCAAATCTAATAATAGCTAAAATTGTCCAAATATTCAGGCATATCTTTGATACTACATGAACATTATGTGACTTCAAAGTGCTTGTTAATGAGATTCATTAAAAGGTCTTACTAAAGTGTCAATTTTATGTGAAGGCTACACATAAATGAAATGGCTTTCAAATTTTATTTAACTACAACAAAATACATAGGGAGCTGTAAAATCAATTTTTCATCTAAGCATTGAGCAATGAACCAGCTCCAAACCAGAAGCTAAGTATTTCTTTTTTTCTCTGCTTTTTCTCCCCAAATTCCCCCAGTACATAGCTGTACATTTTAGTTATGAGTCCTGCTAGTTGTGGTATGCGGGACGCCACCTCATCATGACCTAATGAGCAGTGCCATGTCCACATCCAGGATCCGAACTGGCAAAACCCTGGGCCACCAAAGCAGAGTGTACAAAATTAACCACTCAGCCACGGGGCCAGCCCCTAAGTACATAGCTGTACATATGTTTGTTATTTGACATTTAATATATATTAAAATATCAGTCTCATGAGATTAAGCCCAGTGAATCCCAATATTAATTATCAGGCATCTTAAAAATGCATCTCTGTCCTTACATTCTGACTTTGGACATGTCAGTAAAATACGAATCAGTTTTTGTAACCCCTCTGATAATTTGGCCCATAATAAATTTTTCATAACTCTTAATATCTCTGATCTTATCTGTAGGGCAAGCATGTGGTTTATGAATGGGGACATGTTTTATTCCCAGTCATGTCCCATTAGAGCAATTATCCACTTCACTGTAGGAAACTGAGGGGAGAATAGACAAAAGCCTGAGGTTTATTTACTTTCTCCAAGGTGTTCTTCAAACAGACATCTCTGTCAACTAATATTTAGGAAGATTATAACTGATTGTGTTTACATTTAGCTAATCTCACGTTAAGAGAGAGGCTAGAAAGACAAAAATATACATCCCAAATTTTTAACAGAACGTTATGATTCTGGAAAATTACAATCAGTTCCTCAACCCTCATGAGAAGAGCTACAAGAACTAAGCTTGAGAAGTAAAACTAAAGTAGCTACCACGCATTGTTAAGTCATTACTAGAATGTAAATTTTTTGTGTACATTATCTTATGTAATCTACACAGCAACTTGCAAACTAAGCCATTCAGTGTCCATTTGTAGATAAGAAAACTGAAGACTAGCTAGACCTGTAAGTTGACCAGGCTCACATAATAAATTCGTAGTAGAGTCAATCCAGTTTTCCCTGTTGCCACACATTAAGCTATTTTCATTTGACCATACTGCAGACTCATGGTGACATGCCATAATTCTAGAACTGTGATCCCCTAGAAATAATGCAAAATAATATCCTCAAGTATTTGAATTTTTTTATAAAGCTGTCAAGCTTAAGTACCATGATATTAAAACAAAACAAAATAAAAACTTGAAGTACTTCCTAGATGAATTACCTAAATAATAAAATATATTTAAAATTCATTTGTATCCTTCCATGAAAAAAAATTATGATTCCTCAATGGCATATACCCAGTGGTTGGTTGATAGGTAATCTTTTCTCCATTTAATAGTTTTTCTAAATTTTAAATATAACAATTTATTTCTACTACCCTTATTCTAACTAGTATCATCCATCAAAGAAATTAAAGCAAATTTCCAATTTAGAGCTCTATTGAACTAAATGTAATGGGAGTCTTTCCTATTTGCCTTCTCTCGTTTTTTTTTTTTTTAGGAAAATCAGCCTTAAGCTAACATCTGCCATCAATCCTCCTCTTTTTGCCAAAGAAGATTGGCCCAGAGCTAACATTCATGCCCATCTTCCTCTACTTTATATGTGGGTGCCTGCCACAGCATGGCTTGCCAAGTGGTGCCATGTCTGCACCCGAGATCCAAACCAGCTAACCCTGGGCCGCCAAAGCAGAATGTGCGAACTTAACCGCTGTGCCCCCAGGCCAGCTCCAACCTATTTGCCTTCTTATGTTCCCTGGAGTTCTCTTATTTCATTTTTAATTTGATTCTGAGCTAACTAGAAATTTCTATGTCAGATTCAAATATTAAAACCTAGAACATAGTTTTACATTCAAGGTTATAGCTTTTAAAATATTTTGTAACTAAAATATTTTGTAAAATCTTTCTTCTTACCTGTGGAAATGAACTGCTCACTCCAGGTGTGCTGTGAACCTTCAGCATTTAGACCCCTTTACCAGGTTCCTGAGCTCTTCTTCAAGTCCACCGGGATGCTCAAAATAGAAAACACAGTTCTTGTCTTCTGAGACAGACAAGTAATGAGATGATTTTGTTTTTTCTGTAGTAAACAAATGAATGGTTCTGGAGCAATGAACTAGATGATAAGAAATGATTACATGAATGCAGTTTGGCCTCTGGAATATAATGATTGCTCAGTGGAAAAGAGAATTTGCATAGGACTGGAAAAGAAATCTAATGATACAGGACATAGTCCCAGGTCTGATACTAAACATACAAACTAAATATGTGGCATTGTGTTGATGACAAATTTTCTGAAGTGCAGTGTCCTCTTCCTGGGAAAATAACCTGTTTACTTCTTTCAAAATCCTGTAAACATGTACATAATGAAATAGTATGAAAGCACAAACTATGATAGAATTCCTAATCATTTAATAAAGATTACTATAACTTTTAAAGTGCTACACTTCTGCATATTATAAAGGTACATTTAAGCTCTTTGAGAGTATAATAAAATAGATAAGATGAATATATGAGCAGAAAGCATTGACAAGGGGAATGGGACAATATATGGTTAAGGGGTTAATATCTAAAATATACAAAGAACTCATACAATTCAACAACAACAAAACTAACAACCCAATTGAAAAACAGGCAAAAGATCTGAAAAAATTCTCCAAAGGAGATATACAGATGGCCAACAGGCACAGGAAAAGATGCTCAACACCATTAACTATCAGGGAACTGAAAATCAAAACCACAATGAGATATCACCCTACTCCCATCACAAAGGCTATAATTAACAAGACAAGAAACAATAAGTGATGGAGAGGATCTGGAGAGAAGGGAACCCCTCATAAACTGCTGGTGGGAGTGCAAACTGGTGCAGTCACTATGGAAAACAGTGTGGAGATTCCTCAAAAAGTCAAGAATAGATCTACCATATATCCAGCTATTCCACTGCTGGGTGTTTTTCCAAAGAACATGACAACACGAATGCATAAAGATACATGAACACTGATGTTCATGGCAGCATTATTCACAATAGCCAAGACTTGGAAGCAACCTAGGTGCCCATCAAGGGATGAATAGATAAAGAAGATGTGATATCTATACACAATAAAATACTACTCAGCCCATAAGAAATGATGAAATCTGGCCATTTGTGACAACATGGATGCACCTTGAGGGTATTATGCTAAGTGAAATAAGTCAGAGAGAGAAAATCAAATACTATATGATCTCACTTATCAGTAGTAGATAAAAACAGCAATGAACAAATGTACAGAAACACAGATTGGACTGGTGGTTACTATAGCAGAACCAGGGAGGGAGGAGGGTGAAAGGGGTGATTAGGTACATATGTGTGGTGTACAATGGTAATTTGTCTTTGATGGGTGAGCATGATGTAATCTACACAGAAATTGAAATATATAACGATGTATGTCTGAATTTATATAATGTTATAAACCAAAATGTTATGGTAATAAAAAAGGAAAAAATGAAAACATTGCTTTATAATAAAAAATATATATATATAGTTTTCCTAGAGATTTCAGAAGGGATGGGAAAATTAGTTATTTAATAGCTCTAAAATCTATAAATAAATAATGCATTGTGTAATTTTAAATTAATAGATGTAACTATATATTATATGAATGTACACATTATTTGTATTTATTTATTTATATGTCTAATAGTTATTTGAATACAATATTTTTAAAAATAGATATCTGGTATGAAAATAGGAGATTTCACACACAAATCTGTACTCCACTTACCTGCATACATACATAGAAAACGAATAGAAATATGATCACCTATGTTATTTTGGATAACTCACAGTAAATTCTTCCATTATCTTTTCTTTGTTTGACTGAAAGTTTGCTACTGATTACTAGGAATGTGTGTTTTCATGTAATCAATAAAAGAGCAAATCATAAATTGATTGATTATAAATAAGGAAAATGATGATAGTTGCTTTTGCTGTTTTCCTGTTCATAGTGAATAAATAACTCATTCATTTTCAGTATCTCATGATTACCTAGTGAATTTTTCCTATATGCAAGGAACCTATCTCTTAGAAACTATGATCTGTCACCAGGACTTATGGTTAAAAGAGAATGTGGTGAAGCACACACCTGTTCTTAAAGCATTTTCCCAGAAATAAGGAGAGATAGTTCTACTCATATTTATATGCTCTTACCTGGTTCTAAGAGAGCAAGGAAGTGCATGGCAACTATTTACCTGGAAAAAGGCAGCAAGATTGTGTATTAACATCCCTGATGACAAAACTATGTAGAGAGTGCACGAGCAAAGCAAAGAATGATTGAATCAGCAATAATTTCAGAAAATATGCCCATTATACACTTTAACAATCTAATGGAAATGATTGGAGACAGGGGAAGAATAGAAGAAAGAGAAACATACCAACAACAATAGTTGCAGGAAAATTTTCTAAAAATGTATTGAACACAGAACAGCCAACTGTGTGGAATGCAGAGGAAATTGCTGAGGGACAGTCATGAACAAATAAATTGTGATTAGTTTAATCTGTTTATTTTGAGGATGGTTCTTAAATGCAGCCATAGACAAATGATAGAGATGTTCGTTCCTAAAAATGGGAGGCTTCCAAAATCAAAACTAAAAACTGCGGCCTTGTGATTCAGTTGTGGGCAGAGACTGGAAAGGTTGCAAGTAAATGGTTACAGAAGGCTGAATAAATCATGATCGAGCTGTTAGTTGATGGTGGAAAAGTGGTGACAAACTTTTAACGGAAGCTGTATAAAGTGCAATTCATTGTTATATAGCAACCAAAAACAAAGAAAGAAAAACTGGCAAACTAGTGCCTGCAGTAACTTGGAAGACATTAAATGTACCTAATGAACTTGTGAATCTGGCTAAGAAAATTACCAGGAGAAATTTTCAAGTGTCATGTTAATTATTTTATATGCCTATGATCAGAAATGAAAAAGTATACAAGCTCAATACAGAACTATTCAGTTTGCCAACAAGATTGAGACAAAGTATAGAAGAACCAGGACCCACTGAATTATAAACAAAACTTCTTTGTATCTCCATCTTCTGGGATAGAGATTAAACCAAGTGTGTGGTTGTATGACTCTGCGATAACACCTCTGAAATCCTTAAGGCAGTGCTATCTCAAACAGACAAAAAATGGTATCTAACAATTTTAAATGTTTTGTCCTATAGTAGCCTGACATGTGCAAAGTAGGGGAGATTATATTTTGAAATGATGTATGGAAGTGGCTATTAGAAGTTGTACTAAACCCAGATAAGAATCAGAGGGACCCATAGATTCTAAGGAAGTGTTACTTGTGGAAGTACCACCAGCATGAACTAAAAGGGACTGAGACCACTCAAAACAAAAAGATATCTTGGGGTCCAAAGATATCTATGGACAGAAAGGAGACTGGGAAAGTAGCTCTTGTTCAAACAGGAGACTTTTGTTACAGGAAAAAAAAAAAGTAAAACTTCAGAGGGCAGAATGAAAAGGCCAGGCATTGAGGCCAAAAAAAGGGATTGAGGAGCCAATCACAGAGAGCAGACTTGGCACTACTCTAGACCATTGTCTGCCCCTGGATTTAGGAGCCTTGTAAAATGTGCCTAATTTAAGAATTATTATGGAATTGTAACTCTTTTATGTCCCTGTTCCTCCCATTTTTGAATGCAAGAATCTATTGTAGTTGTCCTGCCTCATCTCATCATCGTATGTTGAATGTGCATGTATGTGGAATAGGAGAGAGTGTGTGATACTTTTTAATTCAACTCACAGATCTATGAATCAAATAGAACTTGAAAAACTACACATAAGGAGCCTAACCCACATTTGGACCTGATGCAGATCATGAGATCATGGACCTCAGCCTATTGTCATGGTTAGGTGGGTCTTGGAACATGGAAATATACTTGCATGTTGGAGGGCAGTGAATACCAGGGAGCAGACTCTGATAGATTGATATAGTAATGACATCTAATAAATCATGACAGCTTTTATCCACAGCTTTGTATAGTCCCCTTATGTGTTGACTGTGGGAACAGCTATGTGACTTACTTTGGCCAATGGAACATTAGCTAATTCATCACAGGCAAAGGCTTGCAAAGCCTGTGTACTCTGTGACTGCTACTCTCTTATTGCTGGGAATTCTTCAACCACTTGTGTGAAAAAGCCCATACCAGTTTTCTGGAGGATGAAAGAACAATGGAGAGTGTCCCCAGCCATACAAGTTGAGGTCAAAACACTTGTGAAAGCCTAGATAATATCACATAGAGAACAAAAGAGCCTTCCAAGCTTAACTCAGCCAAATTGCGGAATTACAGAATTGTGAACAATTAAATGATTATTATTTTAAACCAGGGCTTAACCAATGTTTTTCTATGAAGGACTGGATAATTAAGAATTTTGGCTTTGTGGGCCAAATATTATTGTCTCTGTTACCTATTTTTGTTTTCCCCAACATTAAAATTATGTCTCACCACCCAGTAATTTAGAGACCAAGCAAACCATGCTCATGTGATGAAACATGTGATACATTTTTCTAAATGTGTGGATGATCTATATCTGGAAAATTACGGACATAAAAGTAAAAGTGAGGAAGGCAAAAATCCACAGCAATTGTTAAAGGTCTGAAATATAATAGAAAGATTTTTAACTGTTTTCTGAAAGTAATATTAAATAATGAAATGGTATTTCTCCACTTAGAAACTCCTGCTGTAGTAGGAGAACTTTATACCACAAAGGAACTGAAGAGAAGGACAGGTCATCTACAGAGAAAGTAGTTTTAAAAATTAAACTTGAATGATTGCCAAAAAAAGCAGTCTTCTCGAAATTAAATTGATACACGAGAGAACATGTCCACAAGGGTGAGCATGACTGCTTCCTACTTAAGAGCAGAGCAGTAATGTTTGAAGCTAGCAAGAATATTGTAAAATTACAGTCACTTCCTGATGAAAGAACTTATGTTTATAGGTTAAAAAGCTCTACACTCACATAGTTTCATGCAAACCTGTAAAGGTAAGCTATATTTGTGTTGGTAGACTGTTTTGTTTAAGGACAGTTCTAAATTTGAGGATCAAGTTGCAATGAATGAAACAGAAAAGCATGGAATCCTGAGATCTTTATCTGAAAATGAGTTAACTACTTAAGATAACTCATGCAGTTCTTAACTTTCTTAATTATAAACTAAAATAAAATTAGACATGTCAGATAATGATATTTACAATAAAACATATTCACTTAAGGTAATTTTGAAATGAGTACTAATGGAAATAGGGACATATGACACATTATTTGTCTGCTCAGCTTTATTTATCAAAGTATTAAGGCAAAACTATTTCAGCTGATGGCGCTAGAAGGTGGAGATGGGTGTAGTAGATGTGATGAAATAGGAAAACATAATATTTGCTTGGAAAGTTAGAGAACAAATATTAATAAGGTATAATGGGCACTGTCAAGCAGTGTTGACTGCCTGATATTGTATGGTATTAATATGAAATGAAGCAAGATGGTGTGTATATGTGTGTGTATATTTGTTTACTTTTTTTCAGTCCCATTCATATGTTCTGGCCATTTGCACTCCCAAAGTAAATAATAATTGAGTTTAATCAAAGTTACACTTTATTAGGCAAAATTATGAAGGAGACGTAGAAGAAGGAGATTGTAGTCCATTGCAAGGGAATAGAAGACAATGGATCATAAAATGTTACATAGGCATGAGGGGAAATATGAAAACAATATTTTGATGAATGGGTCACATCTCTTGATTGAGTTAAATATTAATTGATATTTATGATAAACTGTATAGTGGATAATATGGAAGTTTATTGAATAGCATGATGGGATTAGTGCTTTCCATATTTAGCATAAGTGATGAGAGAGGTATACAAAGTGGAATGATAATATTACATATTTATTCCCTCAGTATCAAAGCATCAGTTTAAGAAAATCGATTCTCATTGAAACATAAGTGAGAGGACCTAACACTCATTTTGAATAAGAATTAAAATCTTTAAGGGAAAAAGTTTGAACTGAAAGAGGATGGAATGAGTCAACCAATATAGAAAAAAATTGATGAACTCAGACAAAAACAATAGAAAAATTCTGTTTCATAATTCCCCTCAATAATAGAGTGAGTAGATATTATTAGATATAATAAATTGATATTATTCCTCCATAATAAGCTCTAAACAACAATGCACACTTCTCACTATCTCTCGTATCTTTACATCTGAGTATAAAAATATGTACTAAGATTTTATTTCTTGGATTGATTTTAACTGCACACATCACTTCATTTCTGAAGTCTCAAATCTCTTTTCATATAAACAGAGCAAAGCAGTGGTGGAAATAATCTAAGAGATTATATAAATACATTCATGCATCTATCCAGTTAATAGAAGAGGAACATGTGGTTCTGAAATATTAATGAATCAATCATCTTTAATTTACTATATCTAAAGATGGAGAACAAATTAAAAACAAAAAATCAAATAACACTACAATGATGGAATTTGTTGTCTTGGGGTTTTCTGATATTCCTAATCTTCAATGGATTATTTTTGGGGTATTTATAGTAATCTATCTGACTGTCCCATTGTGCAATAGCATGATAATACTGATAACAAGAAATGACTCAGCTCCTAGAAGCCAAGGGCATTCTCTGTCTCCTGCCTTCTTCCATTTCCCTCACCTTGAATCTCTGATATTCTTTCTGTCTCTGACTGCTATACCTAGATTTATAGGACTTATGTCATTAGGTCAGGCCTACCTGGATAACCTCTCTAATTTAAGATCAACTGATATTGGATCTTAATTACATCTGTAAAATTCCCTTATAATAATGCCTACATTAGAATGTGATTGAAGAGCAAGGAGGAGATATATGTATAGCAGGGAGCAGAAATCTTTGGCCATCTTAGAATTGTACCTACCACAGTTATAAAATAAACAAATGCAAAAATCAGAAGAAATTATAAACATATAAAAGCAAAAACTAAACAAAATATTAAAAAATGGAATTAGCAGCTGGCTTCATGGGCGAGTGGTTAAGTTTACTTGCTCCACTGCGGCGGCCCAGTGTTCAGATCCAGGGCGCGGACATGGCACCGCTCGTCAGGCCACATTGAGGCAGCGTCCCACATCCCACAACTAGCAGGACCTGCAACTAAGATATACAACTATGTACAGGGGGTGTTTGGGGAGATAAAGCAGAAGAAAAAAAAGATTGGCAACAGTTGTTAGCCCAGGTGCCAATCTTTAAAAAAAAAAATGGAATTAGCTAAATTTGATGGAGCAGTTCTTTGAAAAACAGAGCTAAGTAACCCAGGACAAGTTTTATTGAGGGAAGACAAAGTAAACACGGGCATTACCAGGAATACAAGAGAAAATAATGATCCAGGGAACTGATGTCATTTGTTTAAAGTGTAAGCGAGTATATAGCATTTGTTTAAAGTATATTTTGTATATAGCATTGCCGAAACTACAAATAACAGAAAGAAATGCATGGTATTCTGAGAAAATATGAATTCTGTAAGTATGTAAATATATCATACATACATATAGACATTCATAATTCCAGTAAAAACTACAATTGCAACCATGACCAAAGTTTTGCATTGCTTAATCTCTAAAATCATTTAATTCAGTTGATTTCAGGAATATTGCACTCAATGCTCCTCAGAAGCTACATGTCATTTTAGGGGCTTGATACAATTTATCACAATAATAATTAAAAGAAAAAGGTAAAAGATTTTCTTGAAAACTCTGAAAGTAACTTGGAAATTTATCTTACTTTCATTTAAAAATTCAGAAATTGAGGCAAGCTTGGGGAATTTGGTCTTAGAATGAAGTAGAGAGAAAGAAAAAAGAACACAGATCAAACCTTTCATTGTAAATGAAAATGTGATATGGGAGTAAGTATACACATCTGAGTTACAGTGAACAAACAATCTCATTGGATTAAGGAAGTGTATTGGAAATAACAGCAGGCCCTGTAGTTTTTTTTCTCTGATATATTTCAGACAAACTATTTATATTTAACACAAACTGGCGATATACCTTGAAATAGAACCCATGTTGTTGATGACAAAAAATAATAATAATTTTCCAGCCAGGATTGTGTTAGTTAAAAAAAGAAAGAAATAGATCACAGTAAATAAAGCATGCACATGTAATGGTGGGAGAAGTCTAGTGTTACTATATTCCAAGCCTCAGGTAGAAGAATCAAGGGAGAAACATCAAAAAAAAAAGTGGAGTTAAGGGGCCATCCTGGTGGTGTAGTGGCTAAATTCATGCAATCTTCTTCTGTGGCCCATTCTTTGCGATTCCATCCCAGACAGAGATCTATACACTGCTAATCAACCCATAGTGTAGTTGCATCCCACATAAGAAAAACAATAGACGAATATTAGCACAGATGTTAGCTCAGGGCCAATCTTCCTCACAAAAAAAAAAAAATGAAGGGAGAGGTAAAAAAGAGTTTGACATGCAAAATTATAAGTTTGAATATTCTCCAGTGAATATTAGTAGACATTTAAATGGTGCTGTTTTTTCAAGGGCATGCTTGTTCTCTGCCAAGCTCTGGTATGGGACGTAGGGTGGATGCCCAGGGGACCTGGCTTCCATAGAGAGTCTTTTCCGAAGGACCACATTTTCCATAATGTCTGGGAAAACTAATTAGAATGAGTGGTAAACAGAAGTATAAAGTTAAATGTTAAGGTGATACATGTGAAATAAATAGAACCAGTAGAATAAGAGGAATGTTATTATTTAAAGAGAAGTTGGTATTTTTAAAGCACATATAGTCTAAAATACATTTTCAGATGTGAGTAAAGAATATCAATTTCTTATGAAAACAAAAGTTTCTTTTTTTTTTTTTTTGAGGAAGATTGGCCCTGAGTTAACTGCTGCCAATCCTCTTCTTTTTGCTGAGGAAGAGCAGCCCTGAACTAACATCCAAGCCCATCTTCCTCTACTTTACATGTGGGACGCCTACCACAGCATGGAGTGCCAAGCAGTGCCATGTCTGTACCCAGGATCCAAACTGGCAAACCCCGAGCCGCCGAAGCAGAACGTGGCCACTTAACCTCTGCATCACTGGGCCTGCCCCATAAAACAAAAGAGGGATAGATAGATACAAGCATATGTACTTAAACTATTCTCCTGAGAGGATAAACCAGCTATAAGTAAATCTAGAAGAAGAAGTATAACATTTTATGCTAATAACATTTTTGTATTGATATTCTACATTTATTTTAGAAAACTGTAAGACTCTGAGAATCAAGATTCAAGTGATAATCAACATGTAAAACTTTTTGTTCAAAATTTGCACTGAAATCAAAGCTGAAAATTTGGATTTCTCACTTTAGTTATAACAGGGGAAATAGAAAGTAAAATTGATACTAAAACACTTTGGTGACTATAGAACCCTATATAAGTACAGCATGTTTGTGTTAATCAGTCAGGTAAACGACTTGTGGGGAACTGACATTTGCTACCCCAAGATATGCCTCTTTGGCATGAGATTTATTGGGCTGGTTACTTTTAATAAACTAGGACAGGGAAGGAGGCTCTGAGGAGTGGAACTTGCTTGCCCTTTGTTAGGAGACATTTACATTGTAAAGGAAATCTCCATCTGTAAAGGTGTCTTCCTCTCTGCACAGGAAGAAGGGGGGATGACTTTATCTCTAGAAACTCTTAATCAATGGGGAAGGAAAGGACTTAAATCTGCATTTGTTTATTGTGCTTGTCTGGTAACCTCTTGTAATTGACTCCCCCCACCCCCAACATCCTCCTTTGCCTTTAGCTGAATATGATATTTAAGGTGGGGGCGTCAGCCATTTTGGCGAGTTGCTCAGCTTGCCTGAGCCTCTCCCATGTATACATGTTATAAAGCTTTGTTTAATTTTCTCCTGCTATTCTGTCTCATGTGAATTTAATTCATTCTCTGGCCAGATAAACCCAGAGAGGGTAGAGGAAATGTCTTCCTCCCCTACAGACTGAAACTTATTTGGTCAAAATACTGTTTTATCTTTATTTATATATGATCACTACAGAAAAAGATGTATATATACTATGTTAAGGGAGATTAAATCTATAATTTTGTTCCTAAAACATATAACTTTCTAGAAGTGATTTTCTCATTAAGAAGAGTAGAATTAAAATAACAATTAACAAATATGGGACTTCTTATTTCTCACTCATCTTTTGATTTTTTTCCCTCATAGGGTGCTTTCTTGTATCCTAAGAGGAGAACTAACAAGTTTAAGTTGACACATCCCTATTTTATCTTTTGGGCAACTGTCTAATAATTATATTTTTAATAGTTAATGCTGTTCAAGTTGGATTTCCATATGCTTCATCTCAGATATATTATTAAAATAAATTTTTAATGAGAACAACTAAGTAATGGCAGATAGTGAGACACTGCAGGTTACATGGACTAGGCAGAGTTCCTGAAATCATATCATCTATGCAGTTTATTCCATTATTAATTAACCTACCAATAGGTCAAAAAAGTTTTATCAAATGCTGCATGATGGGATATGGTAAATGAAAGATCTTAAAATATAACTCTTTACCATGTTAAAGCCATGCTTCTATTTTTTTCCTGAAACTAATTCAGAAAAATAAATTATCTTTTACTTGAAAAGATAATAATCAACAACAAAAATGTGATTCAACATGGTAATATTACTGAATTATATCAACAAATGAATCCAAACATGTATAAATGGACATACTTAAAAACAGCCACATAAAATCCATGACATTTAAAACAAATAAAGAAATAACTTCCATTTCTGGTTAAGATGCACTGGGTCACAGCAAGCCAGTCTTGTTGCAAGCACTAGAAATATTTCTATAAAGTATAAAATTCATATTTTGGAGTCATCATATGGCTGTGGGAGAAAAAAGAATAGATTACAATATCAAAATTAAGGCTCATTAAGTCAGAGAAATACAATCCACATTATTATTCACAATCAGTTGACTTGCAATCTTTTGCAAATACAAACTTGTTGCAATATCACATTACTGCGTAATTTCAAATGTGTGCCAGTTTACTAATCAAGTCAAAGAGTAAACATGATTGTGATATTGGTCAGTGGTGCCTGCTTCCTCTCTCTCCCTACATATATATAATGCATAGGAAAGTGTCTCACATTTTTTTTTAAGCTAGGTCATTGCTCAGATTAAAATTTATTTATTTATTTTTATGAATGAAGTTGAGTATCTGTCCCTATGTTAAAGAGATTATTTTCGTCTCTTTTCTGTGAACTGTTACTTCATCTGTTTAGTTCATTTATATTTTGGATTTTTCCTCGATAATTAAGAACAAGCAAAGAGCACTTTATCTGAGATATTGTTTGTAACTTTTGTATCCTGCATTCTAAATTTGGAGTCAGAGCTAAACTTTCTGTATTCCAAAATTATAAAACCTTTTTCTTAGAATGCATCATCAGGGGGTGGCCCGGAGGCACAGAAGTTAAGCGCACACGTTCCACTTCTTAGCAGCCCGGGGTTCGCCAGTTTGGATCCCAGGTGCAGATATGGCACCACTTGGCAAAGGCCATGCTGTGGCAGGCATCCCATGTATAAAGTAGAGGAGATGGGCATGGATGTTAGCTCAGGGCCAGTCTTCCTCAGCAAACAGATGAAGATTGGCAGTAGTTAGCTCAGGGCTAAAAGAATGCATCATCATTTCACTCTGTAATATATTTAAACTTGTGTATCATTTGGAATGTTTCCTTCTATTGTATAATGTATTAAGAAATTTTATCATATTTTTCTCTAATATTGCCCAGTTGTCCCAAGATAATTTATTTTAAATGTTCATATTTCACCAGTTTGATAGTGTATCTTTATTAAATGACAAATCTTCAATTGTTTTTAGCTATTTCCTGAAATTTCTATTCTAAAGCCTCAGAAGATCTCTCTGTTCATGCATAATACTACACTGTGCTAAATATGTGGTTTTAGAACTCCTTTACAACATAACCACTTGGTTGTGCATCCACAATAGCTAAGATCAGGTTGGCCTCTCATTCCCTTGCTGTGTGCTGTCACATCTTGTCCCCTGTGAAGCCTCTGTCACCACTGCTCCTCACTGGCGTTCCATGATCTCCGGCACATGGCTCCTAATTACTTTGTAATTAACTTTCCTAATCCTCTCTGTTATCTAATTACTATAGGACATCCCTCTCTTGTAAATATTTTCTCTTCATGATCATAAACCCTTATAAATCACTACTAAATAATAGGAAGCAAATCCTATGCTTGTCTTGAGAAATTGGCTCCAAACCAAGATTCTTAAACAATTTAAGTCTTGGAAAAAATTTCTTTCCCAGAATAGAAACCTAGAATGCATGGGTTATTTGCTTGGGAGTTTCCCATTATCTCACCTGGACTTATTCCAGATTCTCATTTTATTATAAGTAAAATTTGAAATTATTCACACCTTAAAGATGTAAAATAAAATTGAGACAAGATGGTGACATGCTATAAAATAAAGGAAAATTTTCCACTTATAATCTTGGGTTAAAATTTTAATTTTTTGAACTGTTTAACACATTTAACAGGTTCAACAGCTAAGTTTCAGGTTGCTCAGGTGGTCATTAAGAGACCAATAACACGTTAGTTCTGTAGATAAAAAAAAATTATCATCAGGATATGTATTATAACTATTACAGAAACCAGCCCTCTAACTAGGGATTGAGGAAATATTATAGAGGAGAATATAAGAAAAACTCGACTGAGGGAAACTTTAGGTTGGTGTAAATGATTTTGACATAAGAGTCAACTATCAATATAAAAGGAATCATGGCAAATAATACAGCCACTACATAGACACATATTTTGTTAAATGAGATGTTCCCACAGGCCAACTTGATCAGTGAGGGGACATCACAGAAAAAGTGATTGGCTCAGTGGGAATTATAGAAAGGCACTGAAAACACCTGACATGTTTGCCCTATCTGGACAGGGATTCCAATAAGCCAGGCAACAAAAGCCAACTGGATACAAACCTTGTAGTTCTTGACAAGAGGATTGCTCAGAGGGTTACAAATGGACACATAGCGGTCATGTGCCATCATTGCCAGAAGAAATGCCTCCATGGCTCCCAGAACAAGGAAGAAGTACATTTGAGTGGCACAGCCCAGCATAGAAATGCTTCTATCCTGAGTCCAAAGGTTTACCAGAATCCTGGGGAAAGTGAGATACATGTAACAGATTTCCAGTGAGGAAAAACTGGCAAGAAAAAAATACATGAGTGTCTGGACAACAGGGTACTCTTGTAATTATTATAAGACAACTTTCTGTTAAGACGAACATATAGATGAGAAAGAAATTTCCAAATAGGAACCCCTGGAGGTTTGGAAGACCAGAAAGTCCCAGGAGAACAAATGCCATGACTACAGTTAAATTGCCTTCTGGTATTTGGTCTCTGGGTAACATCTGTGAAAATAATATGATATGTAAGGTCACTTTATTTGCCTGAGTTGAAATTTGCTCAAATATAATTATGTATGTTGCACTTTCAGAAGTCATAGTCACTAAGAATCAGGCCTACACAACCATCTGAGTTTGATGATGACCTGTGTAAAAAAAAAAGTTCATTCTTCCATTCAAAATTACCCACCAGAAAAAATTCCTATCAGGAATTAGTTATGCTGAGAGACGGCTATATTTTCTTGTTACTGATAACGAGATATGTCATACTGTTTGTTGTTTGGCTTCAATGGTAAGAATATCAGAGTCTAATTGGAATTATGTTAATTAAAATAAAAAATAAACATAGCAAAAATATTAATTGTAGCAAGAAATTTGACAATTTTCTTTGCAATGGCCTTTTCCCTCAATTCTTTCTCATCTCATTTCTTTTAAAAATAAATTGTATTTATTCACATTTTCATTTAAGCTGTCTCAGATGTTTTTTGAGACATTAGTATTTATATGAAAAAATAAGCTGGAGAAAGTGATTTTCTTGGGTGATCTGTGGCTTTTTTATTCTAACTTTTGTTATATTCAGTTTATTTTAACTGAAAAAAGTCATAAAGATCTGACTATTAAGAGGGAGAAAGATATTTACCAAATCTCAAATACTAGTTTTGTATTTGAGTGTTAATTCCTGAGATTAATAGTCATGCTTTTCATTGAAGACGTGAGTCAAAGGAAGAGAAATCTAAGAGAGTTTTCTGGTCCAAGCAGAAGGCTGTCCTCCCAATTCTGATCATATGTTCCTTTTTCCTATTTCCATCATTTTTTACTAAAATGTTCTATAAATTGCCCATTATTCCTAGTTTCTTTCTCAGGTTCTCCTAGACCATCCAAGTGTCTCCTGAGCTCTATTGTATCCCCAAGACAGTTTTCCTCTCTCTAATAAATCCCTAAAGTACTTCTTACAAATCTTTCTTTGATACCAACAAGACAGAGTTGAACTCTACAAGTGTTTGGTTCACCAAGTGCTTGAAGAATGGTAAGTTATCCATCTTGGTGGTCTCAGTGGTATCATTCCTATGGCCCTGAATGAAGAATGTGCACTTATTCCAGTCTCTGAGCATTGTATTTAAGCAAGTACCTTCTTGAAGCTAGGCTTACGTGCAGGAAGACAGGAAGATGCTATTTGGAATCAGCTTGCAAACTGTCAGTGAAGGTGGTGAAAGTGGGAAGCTAAAGAGCACCTGCTGTGATTCAACAGGTATTAGGTGCATGTGCGGACACCGTCTTATTTAGTCCTCACAATGTGGCTGTGAGGCATGTGTGTCACCATTTTACTTACAAGTAAAATTCAACTTAAAAATGTTATATAAATCAACCAAGATTACAGCAAACATATGTTATTATTGAGATTTGAATTCAGGCTTGTATAACTCAAAATCCAAGTTACTTTTACAGTAGGTCATACCAGGGGTCTCTAGAATATAGTGTTTGTATATTATATTCTCCTGGGTATCTAATGCATGGGAATCACTCTATAAACGTTTGATTTGTGAATGGATAACAATTTCCATCATTAACCAGCATATACCATACACTCTACCAATGATTGATGTGGCCTATGCTATTCTCATTACTGTGTCTTTTGTTCACCTCTCTCTCTCCCCTCACACTGAGGTCCTAATTTAATTCTCCTCCAATATTCTAACATGTGAGCATTTTGGAAAAAGAAAACAGAACAAAGTAAAATTAACAAATAATTGGAAAACAAATTAGAAACTAAGACTTTACCACTGGCTGAGTCACAAGTTTGTTCAAATGAGATTTGAGTCAAGTTCTGAAAAAATAGTAATAATAAATGTTTATAAAATTTTCCTTGTACATTGTGAATATCAAATAAGTTATTACATGATATGCATTTGGGAGTGTAGGAAGTAGAATTATTAAGCGATTTCTATCCAATTTCTAAATCCCTCCCCAAATATTAGAGTATCATAAAATCTTTCCCTAATATAACAATATTCCTCATTTTCTCTAAGAATTTGAAAACTTTTCATTTTATTCCAGTAATGCCATTCATAAATAGGTTTATTATTATATTGAAAGATGTTATGTATGATTAGAACTGGTGCTGGGTTAATAAATTAATCTTAAACTTTTTGATGACCCAGAAAATTTGAGAGACCTAAGTTACAAAGCATCAATCCACAGACCCAATAGTTTCTGGTTTTAAACCCTATTCCAATTCCACTATATATTTCAAACTCTGATTGACTGTTTCTACTTGTATTAAGTGATTTTATATAAAATTTTCAAAAATGTTCCTATGAAATTAGGATGCTATGCAGTACAGAGATGGTGGTATTAGCCACATCTACCATAAGGCTGTGCACATTTTCTTTTTTTAAAGATTGGCACCTGGACTAACATCTGTTGCCAATCCTTTTTTTTCTTTTCTTTTCTTCTCTTCTCACCAAAGCCTGCTGGTACATAGTTGTATATTCTAGTTGTGAGTGCCTTTGGTTGTGCTATGTGGGACACCACCTCAGCATGGCCTGAGGAGTGGTGCCATGTCTATGCCCAGGATCCAAACCACTGAAACCCTGGGCAGCTGAAGCAGGGTGTGCGAACTTAACCACTTGGCAATGGGCTGGCCCCGCTCTGCACAT
This sequence comes from Equus asinus, assembly GCF_041296235.1. NCBI lineage: Eukaryota > Metazoa > Chordata > Mammalia > Perissodactyla > Equidae > Equus > Equus asinus. The sequence continues at coordinate 19,389,349 of NC_091806.1, forward strand.
TTTGATTTCTCAAATGACACTTACTTAATAAAACAATAGAAACAGACAAAATTCAAGCAACAAAAAGAGAGAAAGAAAAAGAGGAGGAATGAGAGAAAGAAAGAAGGAAAGAAAGAAAGAAGTGAGGGAAGGAGGGAGGGAAGTGGAGAAGGGAGGTGGGAGCCAAAATGGAAGAATTCTAAGTATTATCATAACAAAATATTCACCTTAATGATTAGTAAAATATGGGTTCCAGTGTTTTAAATCCACTAAATCCATGCCTACCATTGGAGATGAGATTTGCATTATAAGTATAATTTGATTGCTTATATACATGTCTTCCTTATACCTACAAGAGGGCAAAGAAATGTATCACTTCTCTAAAATTAACACTACTCACAATCCTCTTTCTCAGAAGTCCTTCAAAGTGAGAAGTAAAGACTTGATTCTTCTGTCCTTATAATTGAGGCTTTTTTTTGCTGTAGCTGGATCTTTTTCTCAGGGACAAAAGAAAATTTATCCGTTTTATCTAGCTAATAACCTAACTGAGATTTCCCTGAGGAAGAAGAAATTCTGCCTCAGGATAGGTTCTTCTTGAGTTTGTGGATTGTATCAGATAAGGGCAAAATTTACCTTTGTTTATAGATAAGCTTTGTTCCTGCACCACTTGTTGAAAAATGCATCTTTTCCACCGTGAATTGCCTTGGCAATTTGTGGTTTGATGTGCTTTTGTTTTTAATGTTTTTTTGTCTTGTTATTTCGTCATAAGGTCTTATCTGTTCTTACATGTAGTAATTTGTTTGTTTATTATATGCCATACAGTGACTATAAAGAAGATGTTCCAGACGATTTCTCCCACCAGAAGGCTCCGTCATTTCTCTAATGAAGCTAAGGCTGATATGTGCCTAGGTTCTCAGAGACTTCTGGTTTATGACTGTCAGTGTCAAATGAAAAATCCCTCCAGAGTTTTATACATTTTCATTCTCGGAACCCAAATTCATATCAAGTCTTTCTATCCTAAGCACTAAGAAATTTGGGGAAACTCTACTTTGTTTTTCCAAAATTTTAGTGCTTTTCATCCAGCACATGCTGAAGGTTTGAATTTAGAAAGTGTCCAGAATAGAAAATCTGCCATTTGTTTGAGGTTCCTCACATCTCCAGTTTTGAAATCCTGGCACTATATAACTGCCAAAAACTCTGGAAAAGCACACATTCTCAGTCTCTCACCCATGTTCATAATTGGCAAATTTCAACAGGGACATCTACAGGTCTTTAGCTACCTCTAAATTGTTATAACGTTTTGAATTATAGTCATTCTAGTCTATATTGATGAGTTTATATATATGATACAAAAGGTAATTCCCCAAATATCAGTAACATAACTGGTTGATAAGACAAGTCTGAATTTATCGCTTACCTTAGTAAGGAAGAATACCATCTCACAGAGCTTTGGCAGTTTCTTAGGGAAAGGGGAAGCAAGAAAAGAATTTATTATGCATCAAAAGTTTGGTTTAAGGTGGGTCTTTCAACAGTTTGATTAGAGTAGGCTAGAGATCAAGAGACAACAGTCCAGGTTGCTGGAAACAAAGTGAGAATTTTGTGGCAGAAGATTCAGAGAATTTAGAGAATAAACTGTCTGTTGATGTTTTCCATTGAAGAGTCCATGGATTGTTCAGGAAATTTCCGCAATGAGCAATCAAAACATTTGCCTGAGCAACAAACTCCTGAAAAACTTATCAAGCTAATCAAAACAGAGGAATAGCAAACTCATGCTAATGTGGACATTAAGGTATGATGTTAGTTCTTAGTTCTTAGTGTCCAAGTTGAATACAGCTGTAGACAGTTTTCTTTCTAAATATTTGTAATTTATCTTTCTTTATTCTTAGAAGCTCTCAATGGGAGCAAAAAACTACTATGAATTACCACATCCTACCTCAAGTGAAAGGATTACAGATTTTTGAAGTTTTTAATGAAAGTAACAGATGTAATTGAATTATGTATATACTATATCTCTTTCTTCTTTGAGTAATTTATACGTGGGAGATGTCCGATCAGTTGCATACAAAGTCCTGTGTAATTTTCTGTTATGAAACAATATAAAATCAGATGTAGCAAAACGGTACCATCTCCAGTGCCTTCCTTTGTACACTCAACTCTAGAACTAACAGCGAATATAGTACTTGCAATATACCAGTTGATATGATGTTGATAAGTTAAATTCCAACTCTATCTATATGCCTAACTGTGATTTTCTAGAACACTCGTGTAATGAGTACAATTAGCTTAATGTGTTAAGAAATGATGCCTTCATCCCCCCTTCCTCTCTCTCTCTCCCAAATTCTATGTTGGGGACACTTAGAATCACAAAAGTGTGGTGCAGAGTCCCAGGAATTATGCAGAGATTCCAAGCATTGTTCTACAGAAGCAATGCTACTCTTACTGGAGACAATACTCCCTTTATACAACAATCCTAAAGGCTTGGACCTCTGCCCACAAGTTCTAACAGATCACTCAATTAGTGTTAGGTTATCACTTTCTTATCTGAGGAGGAAGACTAGGGAAAGAGTGATTAATTTTGTCCTTTAGGTAAAATTCTAAATAACTGCATTTTGTAAAATGTAAATTTGTAAAGAAAGTATATTTGGAAAATTAGTTTTATGCAGTAAATTTTAAAAACATCTCTCAAATTATTTCATATCCATCATTATCATAGTAAATAAATTTGTTACATTCCCTGTATGTCCATATTATGCTAAAATGATTAACTTTTACTGTTGCTTAGAAAGTTAACTTGCACTTCAGCAACCCTATCACTAAACTGTCCCAAGTCACAAAATAAGTTCAATATTGCGTGCATGTAGGTAGAAGCATCACACTGCAAGTGAAGAGGAAAAATAAATTCAGATTTGAGCCCACCATAATGAAGACTTTTTTCAACAGCTAGAATTTTCACAGTGAATTGAAATCGTGAAATTCTAGCCCTTAGAAATAATTAAACTGAAGTTGTCAGGTCATTTTTCAGTCTTGACTTAGAAGCGGATCTTTGCATTGCATGTATGTTTTAGCAAGATTCCCTCTAAGATTCTACTGATATAGGAGTCAACAAACCCATTTTATGCTGTGAAAAAATATTTAGAGCCTATAATGTAATTCATGGAAGTCCATGAGTTTAGCCCCTAAATATCATTGTTTTAGTGAAACTGTCATGCACAATCTATGTAAGACTAATTAAGCTGATGATGAGATCCTGTATTTACTAACTGGGATGGCTTTCACATCATTTTGAAGCTATCTGGCATCAGATGCTTATTTTTAAGTCCTTCCGTCTTCTCAGAGAGCACCTGCTAATACCAAATTCTGCACAAAACCTCCACTGGACTCACTCTTCAATGTCATTAATTAAAAAAAAGATCTATTTTTAGTACTGACAGTAGTAGGTAATTTCCTGAAATTCCCTGTGTTTTTTTAAATAATTAAAATTGCAATGGTTATATTTTTAAATATTTGAACTACTTGTAAAAGACCTCCATAGTAAAAGCAGTCCTTTGTAAGATCCAAGTGTCATTAAAAATAACCCCCATGTTACCGAGAGTGAAAATTGCCTATTCAAGTTAACACTGTTTCTATTGTAATTACTAATGTGTTTTTAGAAAAAAATTCACAATGGCAATAATCCTGCTAATTATTCCCTAGGTGTCCCTTGGAAATGATCATGTTTGGAATCCTTTAATTCTTGGGTCCCCGATGACATGAGAATGCAATAAGAGCCCCTGGTTCTTATTCACCTAGGTAATTGGAAAACAACTTCTTCCTTGGTAAGTAGCTTCTGTGGTTACTAGACTGGCTTTAACGTCACAAAATAGGCTTTTGTAAATCTGAGAGGAAGAACCACTGATTTGTGTCCAAAGAATTGGGAAACCACATATCAGATAGTATTTTACCCACAAAGTCATCTGTCTTGTGTAACTCTTATAGTTTCTACAGCAATCTGAAACACTTTTTGTTTAAATAAGCTTTTTTTTTACTGATAAGAGAACTGAAGCATGGCTGGCTGCCGGATAGTTTGAATTAATTTATTTTCTATTCTTAGATTTTTCTTGTTATGTATTTGGGTAGAATTTAGTAAATCATAGTATTTTGACTGGATCTTTTGTTCTTTCCACGTTAAAGCAAGGATCCAAGATTCTCTACCTTCTCTTATCTTTACCGTCATGGCTTCTTTTCTTCTCTCTCACATTTCTCTAAATGGAATTCTTAGACTGTCAGAAAGGATGATCAATGTGAAGTTCTCAAGAACATGTTCCCTGCTTTGTTTAGTAGATATATGAGCCATTTATTCCTCCCTTCAGCAACACTATGCTACTAAGCCTGTCTCACAGGGGCCAAACGATTAATATTCTAACCACCCTCATGTTTGATCTTGTGAGCTTTGACTGTGAGCACAACTGAATTTGAATTATACCTGTCAACTACTAGCTGAATGACTTGTGACATTACTCGAAGCCTCAAAGTTCCTATCCAAAATATGGAATTAATAATAAGAATCTAACTTATAGAGAGCCAATCTAGCATAAAGCATGAAATCAGGAGCTTGGGTTATAATCCCATTCCTATCACATCTTAGCTCTCAAACTCTCAGTGCCTTAGTTCTCTCATCTGTAAAAGAAAGATGGTAATGATAGTAACTGCATCATAATTTTGTTAATTTTTTTCTTTAGGAAGATTAGCCCTGAGCTAACATCCACTGCCAATCCTCCTCTTTTTTGCTTAGGAAGATTGGCCCTGAGCTACATCCATGCCCGTCTTCCTGCACTTTATATGTGGGACGCCTACCACAGTGTGGCTTGATAAGCGGTGCACAGGTCCATGCCCCGGACATGAAAATGGGAATCCCAGGCCGCCAAAGCAGAATGCAAACTTCAACACTGTGCCACTGGGCCAGCTCCATAATTTTGTTAGTTTTTGGGGGGACAATTAAATAAATTATATGTAAGGTATTTAGAATATTCCATTGCATGTAATCATTATATAAATGATACTCATTATTAATATAGCCTTGCTACATATCACTAGTCATAAGCTAAGAATAAGAGAGAGCAGTGGAGCAACTGAAACAAATCTTTGTTGTTTACTATGTGTCAGTCTCTCTAAAGTGTGACCATACGGAAGGATAAAAAGTAGACAGATAGATATATAGATAGATATACAGATGATAACTAGATAATTTTTCTAATCTAACCCATACAGCAACATTGTGAGATATTTGTTGTCATTCTTATGTTACAGATTAAGATATACATATATATGCATTAAATTGCACAAGGTCACACAACGATATGTGGCCAGGATGAGATTCTAACCAAATTCTTACTAACTCTAAAGTAATGTCTTATCTTTTCTAAATAGCTTGATTACTTTTAAAACAGGCAACATCAGGGTCTGCACAGCAGTTAAGTGTGCATGTTCCACTTCGGTGGCCTGGGGTTCACTGGTTCGGATCCCAGGTACGGACATGGCACTGCTTGGCAAGCCATGCTGTGGTAGGCATCTCACATATAAAGTAGAGGAAGATGGGCATGGATGTTACCTCATGGCCAGTCTTCCTCAGCAAAAAGAGGAGGATTGGCAGCAGATGTTAGCTCAAGGCTAATCTTCCTCAAAAAAAAAAGATAAAAATATTAAAAAATAAAACAGGCAACATCAGAATAAATTAACCACTTTCCTAACGTAGTGTTGCATCTCATTCACACATTCTGAGGCAATAACATAAGACAGCACATTAACCCTCCTGATTCTCTTAGGCTTCTGTGTGCCTCTGTCATTCAGTGGCTTTAATGATTAGCTGAAATACGCAAATGAAGTTCTTAACACTGCCACATTTGTAATTGTATGACCCAAAATCATTTTGTTCCCTTCCTGGCCCACAACGGCAACACTAATGTAGCTCATTGGATGGTTTGCTTGTTTGTTTTATATATTCCCAAGTCCATCCTTCAAAGTTAAGATGAAATTTTTCTTCTCAAGTTCCTCCTACTCCTGGAAAATTTCTGAATCACCAGAAGTAAGAATTGACAAAATTCTTAGACTCAACACCATGAATTATACTATCATAAACATCAATGACAGCTATCTATTTTTGTTTGCTCATAACATATAATCAGTATGAAGGCCATATAGAGTAATTATGTTTAATTATAAGTCAACTTATGGCTGAATTTTTTGCCCACTTTACTCAATCAGTCAACTAACAGTCACTGAGCACTTGCTAGAAGAATTAAAATAAAAGCCAAAGATAGAGAAACAATTTAATCAGCTTAGTTTAGTATCTTGATTAGAATTAAGGAAATTATCCTAAATTCTTTCCTACCAAAAATATACCACAGCATTATTCACACTATCCAAAAAGTGGAAATAACCCAAGTGTCCATCAATTGGTGAATGGATAAATAAAATCTGACATATTTATACAATGGAATATTATTAATACATTAAGGGGCCGGCCCCGTGGCTGAGTGGGTAAGTTCGAGTGCTCCACTGCTGTGGCCCAGTGTTTCGCTGGTTCGAATCCTGGGCACAGCCATGGCACCGCTCAGCAGACCATGCCGAGGTGGCGTCCCACATGCCACAACCAGAAGGACCCGCAACTAAGAATATACAATTATGTACCAGGGGGCTTTGGGAGAAAAAGGAAAAAGTAAAATCTTAAAAAAAAGTACATTAAAAGGAGAGAATTTCTCATTCACACTGCAACATGGATGAACCTTGAAAACGTACTAAATGAAAGAAGCCAGACACAAAAGACCACACAGTGTATGATTCCTTTTATATGAAATGTCGAGAATAGGGAAATCTGTAGAGACAGGAAGTAGATGAGTGGTTGCCAGAAGTTGAGGGGAGAGGGGAAAGGGGAGTGATTGTTCATGGACATGAGAGATCTTTTTAGAGTGTTAGAAATGTTCTAAAACTGGCTGATGGTCATGGTTGCACAACTATGTAAATTTACTGTCAATAATCAAATTGCCCAATTAGATGACCTTTATGGCATGTAGGTTGTACCTCAGTAAAACTTTTTAAACAAAAATATACTCACAGCTAATGTTTACTGACATTGATTTTTAATTCATTAATATCACTTTTACATTATATTCTTTTAAAAAACAATTAACTGCTATATATTTTAATTTACCACTTCATCTGCTCTGTCAGGAGAATAGCACACAACTATCTATTAAACCCTGGACGAAAGAGCAAAATGGTCTATAAATCATTCCAAGGCATATTCTACAGATCAATTTATTTTTAATGATATATATTTTTTTCTTTTCTTCTTATCATCATAGGTCTAGTAATTAATTTATTACTTCCTTTTACCTTATGAGCCAGCTATTGTGCTATATTTTGGGTAAAAAAAAAAGTAAGCAAAAGTAAGTAAAAATAAGTGCGTAAATTGTGCAATGGAAGAAATAGTCATTAATCAAGCAAATAAAATAAAACTGGCAACCATGAAATATGATAGCAACTAAATTCTGAAATATATTTCTCAGAGTTTGTATTTGAAAGTACGTTTGGGCTTGGATTTTTTATTTGATTGCTTGTTTGTTGAAACAATAAAATAACCTTATAATTATATCTAATTATGTTTCTCTTTCCATCAATATAACATTTTAGGATGTTAGAATTCTCATGAAACAAAAACAGCACAGAATATGGAATTTATGAGTGGAAACTACACCTTAGTGACTGAGTTTATTCTATTAGGGTTTCCAACTCGCCCTGAACTGCAGAGTGTCCTATTCCTTATGTTTCTGACATTATATGGTTTGATTCTAATGGGGAACATTGGATTGATGATGTTAATCAGGACCGATCTGCACCTTCAAACCCCCATGTATTTTTCTCTTAGCAACCTATCCTTTGTAGACTTTTGTTATTCCTCAGTCATTGTTCCCAAAATGCTGGTCAATTTCCTCTCAGAGAGCAAATCCATTTTCTATTATGGCTGTGCCCTGCAGTTTTATTTTGCCTCTACTTTTGCAGACACAGAATCCTTTATATTGGCTGCCATGGCATATGATCGCTATGTGGCCTTCTGTAACCCTTTACTCTACACAGTTGTGATGTGTTGGAGTATCTGTATATGGCTGGTTAGCTTGTCATATGTTGGAGGCAACATGAGCTCCCTAGTTCACACATCCTTTGCATTTATTCTGAAATACTGTGATAAAAATATCATCAACCATTTTTTCTGTGACCTCCTTCCCCTGCTTAAGCTATCCTGCACAGACACATCAATTAATGAATGGCTTCTTGCCACGTATGGCAGCTCAGTGGAAATTATCTGTTTCATGATCATCATCATCTCCTACTTTTTCATTCTTCTCTCAGTCTTAAAGATCAGATCTTCCAGTGGGAGGAAGAAAACCATCTCTACGTGTGCATCTCACCTGACTTCTGTGGCCATCTATCAGGGGACTCCTCTCTTCATTTACTCACGACCCAGCTACCTCTACTCTCCCAACACTGATAAAATTATCTCAGTGTTCTACACCATTTTCATCCCAGTGCTGAATCCACTGATTTATACTTTGAGAAATAAAGATGTAAAAGATGCAGCTAAGAAAGCCATAAGATCAAAGGTGGATTCCTCATGAAATATAACATTCCAAGATTCATCTAAATCCCCAATTACAAACTCTAATTGGAAACCTGCAACAACCTCACCAGCACACACACAACTTCTCACACCATTGAGAATTTATCAAACAGTTGTTTTTTACCCAGCCAAATGCCATTTAATAACCCCATGATATAAGAAAATATTTGAAAGTTTTGAAATTGCTACTAAATAGTAGATTACCCTTCAATGATTACCAGTTGGAGTTAATGCTAAAATGGCTTATATTGGGTTGTCTTAATGGATATAGTAAATAGCTCAGAAAAGTGTGTGTGGGTGTTCATGTGTAGAATATCTAATTTACAAGGGTAGATTACTGGATGAAGGAAAAAACCAGATTCCCTTGGTTCATACACCACCTCTGTATCCTGCTGGTCAGTGGCACTTTGAATGTTACTTAATTTTTCTATCCCTCAGTTAGCTTATCTGTAAAATGGGGAGAATATAGTATCTATGTCATTGATTGTTGAATGGTTAACTGAATAAATGCTGAGAATAGCGCTTGTACCATTTTGAGCACTTAATAGATGTTAATTATATGTATTTTTTGATATGTAATATTAATTAAAATGTATATTGTACAACAAGATAATGAAAGTCATGAATGTTAGGAGAGAAATAATACAAAATCAAATACATTTTCTTAAGTGCAGTTTAGTAATATGATAATAACCTTCTATACCATATCTACTCCAAAGTAATTTGGAATGTTATTCAACAGCTTGAATAATATAGGTTAATTGAAAGGCAAAATATTTGTTTTTTTCTCTGTCTTTTATTTTTTATACACAAATGCATTACTGAGAGTGTAGAACATTCTCTGGCATCTCAGAAACAGAATCAGCTACTTAATGTATCACCTGGTTCCTTGTGGGGAAATCATCCCACACGCCATGGTGGATTACCACACAGGAAACTTATATATGAAGACTGAAATTGGAGGATGTTTATCATTGAAAATTGTGCTTCAGTCACTGATATTTTTTGCTGTACATTATTTATTACTATTGTCAATTTTGACTCTGTGATAATAAATATTTATAAGATTTGACCTGGATACATCAAAGTTTAGAAATTTTTTTTTTCTAAGATTGTCATCTGAGCTAACATCTGTTCCCAATCTTCTTGATTTTTTTTCTTCTTCTTCTCCCCAAAGCACCCCAGTACATAATTGTATACTCTAGATGTAGGTCCTTCGGGTGTGCTATATGGGATGCCGCCTCAGCATGGGTTGATGAGTAGTGCCATGTCCGAACCCAGGATCCAAAACAGGCGAAGCCCTGGGCCTCAGAAGTGGAATGTGCAAAGTTAAGCACTCGGCCACAGAGCCGGCCCCTAAAACTGTGTTTGAACTCATGCACTGTTTGTTGTAAAAATCCACAAGATACAGCCTAAATCACTGTCGGTTTTTAATGCCTCCAAGAATCCTTTCTTGAATTTCTGACCAACAATTCTTCTCCCGAGTATTTTTGTTGTGTCATTTGGTAAGAGGAGAACACAGTCACTCGTGGCTACACCAGCACATCAAAATTCTCTAATATTAAATTGTTTCATATTTACTTAGTCAAGGTTTACTTTAAGATTATGAGGAATCACACAGAGCAATACCAGATGCAGGATATCACAACACAGATTTTCATGCCCCAGAAGTTCTCAAAATATGCCAACATCTATGAGTGATAATGTCTACATTGTACTATTACATATCCAGCTGCAAATGAAAACCTTATTTTTGCTACCCCACTGCCTTTTGACACTCAGTAATTATATCACAAAATATTATACCGCTTATGAGAAAATATAGCTATTTCCAAGTAAGGGAATAGCTGAAAATAGAGAGTATCAGCATTTTTTCAAGGTCTAATGGTGATTCCAAGGTTCAAATCAGAGAAGCATTTAGACAGGTGAAACCTTGGCTCAGCTGTGTCTGCTTAGTAAAGGCTCTGAGGGCTGCTATCATCTGCTGAGCTTTCTAGAAGGCCTACACCCCTCAATCTACAAGTTGCACCCTGTATTTCATCATCCTGAGGCTTCCAAAGCTTGCTAAATTCCCAAGACTGTATGGTAGCTAGCAAGGCATGAATTTGTATTTTAGATCTAGCATAGTCAAGATTTTCTGAGGATGCTCATTTACCTATAATTTGAGTGAAGTTTTCCCCATGATTTTTGCAGAAGCCTGTATTGTCCTATGCAATTATTGAGGCCTGCTTAATCCTCATGTCTGTAATAGAAGCAGAACCAGTATAAATATTGTGAGAATAGGAGATTTATGTTCTAATCTCAAGAAAACTCCTCTTTTTACTAATTCTACTCATTTCACTAATTTAATAATTCTGAAACCATACTGATTAGAAGGATTGGGCAATGTAACTTCCAGCAATAACAAGTTAACAGTAAGATCTGAAACAATCCAACCTTTTCAACTTGCCATTCATACACATCTCATTTTACCATATTTAACTGTCAAAAAAGAGTGCAGCAAAAGTATGCTTATTTTTAACAGACGCATACAACTTAAAGAAGAAAGGATACACAAAATTTCATAGGTCATTTTATCCATATGAGTGACTTAAGATTCTTCTAGTTAAGTCACATACCACCTTTGATATCTTCTAATTAGCTAAAACATTGAGATAGAAGTTGAACACTTCTTATCATATTTTATGTTAGGAAGTATGGGAATGAGAGAGGAGGAGAATATTGGTTAATATAACTCCCAATAAATTCACATCAAAGCAAAAGATAAAAACACTCATAAGTCCTGTAGACTTGGTTTCAGCTACTGGTCACATGCTCATAGCAGGCACATAGCACTTCCTTTTTTCTGTAACCCTACTCCATATTCCCTTTAACTTCAGCTAACATCTAGGTTGTTTTGTTTTCTTGTCTTATGAAGTGATCCAAATCTGAATTCCTCAAGTATGGATGCCATTAGTAGTTCCTTCTATTTGAGACTGTTATAGATTTCTATTAAATTTTAAATGATGTATATGAGAGTTCTAAAATGTGTCCCAGAGGCTCCTCTGCATTCCAGAAACACTCTCTACTAGACTTATTGCATAGAAACAATCAAATGTTACCTTTGTGTTCAAGAACAATCACCCCAACAAGTAGGGAAACTCCATTTTGCCTGTTGACTAAGTAGCATGAGTGTCTCAAGGTGACCAAGTAGCAGTCTTGCCATCTGGTTCAATGGAACCATTTATGTGTTCCCTGTTGTAAGAATTACTTTTTCTTTTCTTTCTTTTCATTCTTTCTCTCTTCTTTCCTTCCTTCCTCACTTCCTCCCTTCCTTCCTCCCTCCCTTTCTTTCTTTCTTTCTTTCTTTTTTGTGGAACAAAGACCAGCAAAATTTTTGTTAGTGAAACATTAAGAATAATAGTGAGAGATGCTACCTCCTTTTCCACCCTTTGATTCCCTGACTTGAAATCCTGGATATGGGGAAAAAATTCTTCACAGATATAATACTGGTTTAAAGCATGTACTGCACTCTGGAGAACATGATCCCAGCCCCAGAAATTGACAGCACCTAACTGGTGGCAGAATGGAGTCTTCAAAAAGTCTTTAAAATATTCAATCAAGTCACATCCTTTAGGATGATGGGCAATGATGTAAGACTAATGAATTTTTAAGCATAAGCACATTGTCACATTTCCTTTTCTGTGCAATGAGCTACCTGGTTTGAAGCAATGCTATGTGAAAGAATATGATGATGAATAAAGAATTCTATGACAGTAATTTTGACAAAAGAATTTTTGGCAAGAATGATAATGCATATCAAGAGAAAGCCATCTTCTAGTGAGAACAAAGTACTTATTCTTCCAGATAAATGAAGCCCAATGTAATCTATCTGTGAGAGGCTGGCTGGACCTGTAGGGAATATGCCATGTATGTGTGATGTTTGTATCCAGTATTGGCAGGTTTGGCACTGCAGATTGGCTGTGACCAGATCAGCCTTGGTGAGTGAAAGGCCATGTTACTGAGTCCATGCACATTCTCCATTCCTCCTACTGTTGTCATTTTAGCCTCATTGCAAAAGCTGGAAGTGTGTCCCTCTTTTTCAATTCTCTGAAGGGTTTAGGCAAGATTGATGCTACTCATTTATCACTTTCATGAAGCAATTTTCTAGTAAAACTATGAAGCTATCTGAATCTGGGTTTTCTTAATGGTCAGATTTTTTTGTTTATTTTAAATAACAGCTTAATGATGTTAGGAATGGAATTAGAAACATGAGTGGAGGCAAAGGAGAAATTTCTTAAGATAAGAGCAAATTTAAGAAAATCATGAAAATATGTGAAACTACATAACAAAATTGGAGAACAGTGAATGGCCTTTCTTTGGACTCGTATATAGGGTACATCAATGAGATTAGTAAGAGAAAGTGCTGTCCTGATAATTTTCACGTGTTTATATAAATAATATATTTTTATATATTTCAAATATGCATACATATGTGCATTTCTAAAAAGGAAAAATAAATTTCCTATAACCAAAATTTTTAGCTCTTGTAAGCACAATTGATTTCAGATGCTTATTTCTGAATCTGTTAGCCCGTCATACATTGCTTTTGGGATTCCTTCCCAGCCTTTCAGTACTAGAAATATTCTTGTGAATTGCCCAGATCAACTATTTCTGGTAAGGAAACTAAGCAACAGAGATGTTGGGTGAATCAAAGACTTAGAGCTAGTTGGCTAAGAACTGAGTCTAAAAACAGGCTTATTTTCTTTCCACATTGTCCATTTAGAGAACGATATTGGATAATTTGATGAATATGTAACTATTAGTTAATAGAAGGTACTAGTTATTTTCTCTTTCTGCCAAATATTCTTGGTTACACCATCACCACATTAAAAACAATGAAATTATTCTTTACCTCCTGAAATTTCCTTGTGCTCCATTTTCATCCCTCTTTTTTACTCCACTTCAAGCAATCGCTGATGTGGATTTTGTCACTATAGATTTGTTTGCTTTTTATACAATTTTTTACAAGTGGAATCATACAATATATTCTCATATGTGTCTCCTTCCACTTAACATAATTATTTTGAGATTCATGGATATTGTTTCATGTTTCAATACATTATTCCTTACTAGTAATGAGTAGTGTTCCAGTGAATAGATATACCACAATTTGTGTAACCATTCATTTATTGATGGATATTTGAAGTGTTCCCAATTTTTCTGTTATTACAAATAAAACTGTTATAAGCATTCATGTACAAGTCATTATATGAACATATGATTCAAATTATCTTGCGTAAATACTCAAGAATGAAATAGTTGGATCATAGTGCAAGTATGAACATGTAATGTTACACATTAACATCCTTTAAGACTGTCAAATTGTTTTATAAAGTGTTTTTCAAAGCATTTTACACACCCAATAGTAGTGCATGTGAGTTTGGGTTCCACAAATTCTTCTTTAAGAAGCAGTTTTTTTTAATTATTTTTGGCCATCTAATATGTGTGTCATAATTTCTCACTGTTGGTTTAATTCACATTTACCTACTAATTAATGATGCTAAGCACATTCTTAAGCATAAATTGACATTTATATATCTTTTTTGGTGAGGTATTTTTTCAAATAATTTCCCCATTTTTATTGAGTTGTATGTTATCTTATTTTGATAAGATTCTTTTTATTTTCTAGTGATACATTTTTTGTTAGATATATGGTTTGCAAATATTTTCGTTGGTCTATCTATCTATTTAACAATCTACCTACCTACCTATCTATCATCTACCTATATTACATAATAGTACATAATAGTAATATTAAATTATTCCACAAAAGTATATAACAATAATAATAAATGATTCCTGAAAAGAATTATCTCATTATATTCTGTTATCTTTTGCTATATAAACACTGTCTTAAAACTACATGGTTTAAAATAATGACCACTGGGTTATATTCTCTTCTTCTTCATGTTGACTAAGGTCACATGGTACTCAGCTAGATGTTGGGCTAGGTTATATGGTCTCTCATAACTGGCACCAAGATGATAATGGCTAGAAAGATGGTCTCAACTGGACCCCTTCTCACTCCATGTAGTCTCAGAGCCTGTCACATAGTTTTTCCAGAAGGTTAGCTGGACTTTTTACATGGCAGCTCATGACTTTCAGGGACTATCTTCTTAAAGGCCAGACTCAGAAGTGATATACAATTTTTCTCCCAGTTTCTGTTGGTCTAAGCAGTTAAAGAACAACAAAAATTCAAAAGGATAATAAATAGGCACTCTGTCTCTAAGAAAAGTGCATATAGATGTGTACAGCCATCTTTAATCTGCCCAAACTATCATCAACCATTGTAGGACTCCAAATTTCATATTCCAGATTCTTTTATGAATACATTTTAACATTTTAATTAAATTGATGAGTATGTGATCTCTTTTTATTTTTGCTGTGGACATACTTAGTAAAGCCTTTGAATGAAGCAAGACTTGAACAGCATACTTATAGAAACAAGAGTGACAGATATTTCAATCTCAGGTCACTGTGAAAACATTAGCACTGGGACCTTTGGAAGTAGTCAAATCACACTATATATCAAGATGGTAGACCAAGGTTCAAGAAGTATGGACAATAATATTGCTGTCTCTTGGAAAGTATTTAGAGAGGACATGAAAGTGAAATTTCCAGTATTTCTCAATTTGCAAATTACTAGTAAGGATAATTACACACTAAAGTTATTTGTAGAAAAACAGTGTAACTTAGCAATTTTAGAAAAAGTGTTATCCATGAAAACATATTTTAGTGAATCATACTTGTGCATATGAGCTATATTTGTAGAAAGAAATCCCCAAATCCAGTCTATTTCTACTCTTTGTTCATCACCCTTCACTTATAATAGTCTGAAGTACTTAACAATAAATATTTAGAAAGCAATTACCCTTACAAAACCCTGTTTTAGGGACTTGAGCGAATACAAAAAATAAACATTGATCTTATTCCTAAAGCCTTAAGTGTGGTAAAGAAATTCTTATATGAATAAAGTAAATATAATTTGAAATAGAGAGTACTAAATGTGGAGAATGTGATGGAGTCATAAAATCAATGAAATGTATGTGAATGACATGTGGTCAGGGGATGAGAGTAAGAAAATGCTTGGTAATTAAGGTGGCCTTGAAAGTTAGCATTAATAGAACGTTTATAGTATTATTATTCATAATAGCCAAAAAGGATAAACAGTCCAAATATTCAATTGATAAATGGGTTACCAAAATGTGTTATATCTATACATGAAATATTATTCAGCCATAATGATAAAAAAATTCTAACACTAGCAAACACACGATAAAGCTTGAAAAAATACTGAGGGACAGAAGTTTGACACACAAAAGAATACATATTGTATGATTCTGTTTACATGAGAAGTACAGAATAGGCAAGCACATAGAATTAGAAAGTAGAATAGTGGCTGCCAGAAGCTGGGCAGAGGGGATAAAGAGAAGTAACCTCTAATAGACACGGGTTCCTTATAGGACTGATGAAAAATGTTCTGGAATTAGATAGTGGTGATGGCAATAGAACCTTGGAATATAATGAAACCCAATGAAGTATACACATTTAAGGGGTGAATTTATAGTATATGAATTATATTTCAAAAGATACCCCTGAAGTTTAATAATATTCATAAACATGGTCATAAAGAAGAAAGTTTCAAAAATGGAACAAACAAAATCAACAATAGAAAGGAGTTGGAAATGATTAAGTAAGGCTCTATTTGAGTTTCATTGGATGTCTGCTTTGACTAGAGAAGGAAGTAGCTGTGAAGCAATCATAAAAATGATTTGAGGTTTTCTTCCTAACATAGACCAGTTAGGTGACAATAGTGAGGCAGTAAAGCTCACTCTTTACTAAAGTTGTCACTATATTCAGGGGGGAATATACAGAACCAGAAATATAATCAATGACATATTTACATAACACCAAAGCCTAAGGGCAATATCTTCAGAGATTTAAGTCCCAAATGCACCTGGTAAAATGAAATGCCATCTGCTTACTGTTTAGCTACTGAAGACCTGTTCATCTCAGGTAGGTTCACAAGTGTCCAAATTTAAAGCATATAAGGGGAAAAAATTACCTTTTTGGAAAATAAATGAGAGATTTGTAAATGAATCATTTTATGCCTGCTTACTCAATTTAATAAAAGTGCAATTTAATGGCCACAAATGATATTTTCTTCTCAGAACTGAAATAATTTGACTGAAACTATTAATATTCACAGAATAACATTTTAATCATTTTGTTTTTTTCTGGGTTTACTGGAAAGCCTTTATGCCTTTTAGCACTGGGAAGTGTATACATGTATTTAAGGATTTTTCTTGTTTTATTTCAAAAGTAATTGAGGCAACACACTACAAAAAACAACATGTGCAAATAACACCATGTGGACCATATGCCATATTTACTTAAGTCTAAAACAGTATATCCATCACCCATGTTCCAATTCTCACATGTCAACAAAGACATAGATTCATGCAAACACATGACACAACATACACACAGAAACACACACATGCACAAGGAAGAGAAGCCTATATATCTCAAAAGTGTTTATTGTCTCTCATACTCTTTCCATTTTGTAATATAAAATACTATTTGGAATCCAAAGAGATGCAAATTAATGTGTTAAATTCTGTTGCTTCAACTTCTTTTTAGCATACTTCTTTGACTGGTCAAGAGACTCATCCTTTGGCGCCAGACCACTCCACACATACGTAGTGAGTTGTGGCAAAGTAATAGTACATTTCTAGAGATAAAGTCAATAATGTTTATTTCATGTCTCACAAAATACTAAACACAACATAGATCAAGACCAGAAAAATAATTCTTTTCATGATTATTAGATAGTTATGTTCATTGTTTCTAGAATTAACACAAAACCTTTTAAATCAATCCTGCTTCTGAAGAACATAACAATGGTAATCATTTTTTTGTGTCCATGTGAATATTTTCAAGCATAGAAAATGCTTAGCCCTATATCCTAAAACATGTTCTAACATTTGCATTTCTTCCATATCACTTTGAAGCCATAATGAGATATAAAATCATCCAAATCTCTTTTTTGAGATAAAGAAGGTAATGCTCAGAGAAATTAAAGAGCTTGTGGAAGTCACATACTTCATGAAAGACATCTAGATTTAGAGCAAATTTTCGCAACTCCTTATTCCAGATACTTTTTATTATTGTCTTATAGACTGTAATGCCTCTTTAAAGTGACACATGACTGACTAATTTTCAAGTATAAAAAGACAATTGAAGAAAGAACTTATGTTCTGCCTCATAGACATTTGTGGATGTCCGGAAGAGTTAAACATGCACCTATACTTTTCTTGATCATTTTCTCAAAACTTTAGACAAGAACAAAGAAGAATGAATAAAGGAAATTGCTCTTCCTTGGCTGACTTCATTTTCTTGGGAATTACCGATAACCCTGGGGTGAAAGTGACCCTATTTACCATATTTCTTGATTTTTATCTTATTAATCTTCTGGCAAATCTTGGAATGATCATTTTAGTTAGAATAAATTCCCAGCTGCACACACCAATGTACTTTTTCCTCAGCCACCTTTCTTTCTGTGACCTCTGCTATTCCAAAGCAATTGGGCTCAAGATGCTAGTGGACCTCTTTGCCAAGAACAAATCAATCCCCTTCTATCACTGTGCTCTGCAATTCTTGATCTTCTGTGTCTTTGCAGATTCTGAGTGTCTACTGCTGGCAGTGATGTCCTTTGATTGGTACAAGGCCATTAGCAACCCCTTACTCTATACAGTCAACATGTCCAGCAGGGTGTGCTACCTGTTCATGGCCAGGGTTTATCTGGTGGGAACGGCAGATTCTTTGATACACACAACATTAACATTCTGCTTATGATTCTGTGGGTCAGATGAGACTAATCATTTCTTCTGTGATTTACCACCGCTTTTCATCCTTTCCTGCTCTGATATAAAGGTTAATGAGTTGGTACTATTCACCATTTTTGGCTTCATAAAACTGAGTACCATTTCAGGAGTTCTTATCTCTTATTGCTATATTATCCTGTCGGTCTTAAAGATCTGCTTTGCTGAGGGTAGGTTCAAAGCTTTCTCCACCTGCATCTCCCACATAACTGCTGTGCCAATTTTCCAGGGAACTATGCTCTTCATGTATTTCAGGCTGAGCTCTTCCTACGCCCTAGATGAAGACAAAATGTCATCATTGTTTTACACCCTTGTGATTCCTATGTTAAATCCTCTGATTTATAGCCTACAGAACAAAGACTTGAAAAAGGCCTTGCAAAGACTGGAAACTAAAAGATACTTTTAAATATTTATATTACACACAGACATAAACATATATTGTGGTTGTTGTTTTTATAAAATTATATGGCATGATACAAGGGAAACAAAGTTGTCTCGAATATTTTGGTTTAACAAAATGAGTATTTCTGTTAAAGCTCAAACATAATAATATCCAGTTTCCCAAACGTGTCATATTTTGTGATATGTCTAGAATTTATGTGTGGTGCTTCCTCCTTTTCAAAATTTTCCCTGACTTCTAATTTTGCCAAATAATTATTTATTTACTTTATTGTTCAAACATTAATTTTATTACACTAAAATTAATTGTTTATTTACTAAGCGAACTTTGAATTTTTATGTGCTTTGTATTCTGCGGTAAATCATATAGTTTCTATACCAATGAATCCTATAATCAAGTGGAAACAATTGACATTAATTGATAAGCACTCAAATAATTCATAATAAGCCTTCAAATAATATGGATTAAAAACTGGGGGCTTTATATCCCAAGAAAAATGTCTAAACCTAATTTAAAAAAGGCTTTGTTGGATGGAGATATTGAGTCTCAGATCTAAAAAGATACAAGTTGTGAGAGGAAAAGACAGTAAGCAGGGGATCTGACAATTAGGCCTCAAGGTAAATGAGTCCATGACTCTTTAGATGTAAAGAAGTCACGATTGCTATAACATGAATGAATCTTGAAGGCATAATGCTAAGTTAAACAAGTCAGACAAAGAAGACAAAGATTCATGATCTCATTTATATGAGGAATATAAAAAAGTTGAATTCATAGAAACAGAAAGTAGATTCATCGTTGACAGGGGCTGGAGTTTGGGGGAAATGGGGAGATATTGTTCACATGGTACAAATTTTCTGTTATAAAATGAATACGTTCCAGGGATCTAATGTACAGATTGGCAACTATAGTTAAAAATAATTATTGTATAGCTGAAATTTGCTAAGAGGGTAGGTCTTAAATGTTCTCAACACAACAGAAAACTGGTAAATATGTGAAGTAATAGATTTCTTTATTAATCTATAGTGGTAATCACTTCATAAGTTATACGTATATTGAAACACCGTTTGTACACCTTAAACATACCCGATGTTATTTGTCAATTTTATCTCAATAAAGCTAGGAATAAAGAAGAGGAAAATAATTCCAATTGGTTTGGTTACAAAGAGCCATGAATGGGCCTAGGTAAAGTACATCATTGTGCTGTAATTATCAACAATCTACTGCTTCAACAACCTTCCAGGAAAATTTCCTTCCCTTCTTTCCCCTTTTCAGCTCTGATTAAACATCTTGTTTTGTATTTCACATACAACAATCTCCTTTAAGCATTGTTTTAATATCACCAGGTTTGTTAACTCACTGCCTCCAATATGAAGTTTAGAGTATTCTTTTCTAAGGACAGAGTTTTCTATCCATCATCCAAAGCACTGCATAGAGTCTAGGACACAAAATGGGAAAACAAACAAATAAATAAAAAATTAAAAACACCAAAGAACATTTTTGTGTGCCTATTAGAGGTTGGTAACACAATAAAATCAGAGTATGGCATGTGGCTTATATATTTACACAAACACACACACACATATATATATAATAACTTTTAAGAAAGTGCATAAATGTTATGGATACTAAGGTGTATAATGACTGCATATTAATCACACTAAAATTAAAGAGCATTTGTCTTCGTGCATTCCTATTTGTCTATTTCATCTGTCTCTGCTGTAGTTTCTGATGGTTAAAGCACTGAATCAACTTGTTGAGACAACATGGATATGGCCACATATTTGAAGGACCATATAAAACTCAAGGACACTCTTAATTATCCATTACAATTGTTGAAATCAAAAGCCACCGAAAGTCTTAGATTTTCTAGCTGAAATTTTAAAATGCCTTTGTGAGAAAATATTTCAGAATGGAAGTAAAACTCAAGAAGATCCTCTGACTTTCAAGACAGCATTTGTGGGACACTGTTGACATACATAAATCAAATGAAAACATTATTGTTTCCCCTATAGGAATCAGTCCTCCTTTGCAGATAAAACCTTTGTTCTTGAAAGAACCCAGATTAACATGAGGGTAAAACAGAATGCAGATATCTAGAGAAGAGGGAAAAAACCTAGGAACAATATTTTTTTTGATAAAAGGCTTTAAGTGTTTCCACCTGTACCATATTTTCCCGAATAATACATATTATTTGGGAAATGTTACTTATGAGCACCGACATGGTAGAAAACATTTTTGAAATATGTTGCCCAAGAAAAAAATAGTGTCAGTGGATTGCTTCAAGAGAAGAGAGTGGCAGGGCAAGGAATAACAGCTGCAAAGAAAGACTCTATGGAGGGAACATGGCTGCTGTTTTGAGCACCATGGAGGCTGGAGCTGACAAAGGGGTAGAGGAGTGGGCCATGAAGTCCTAGAGTTAACCTCAGCCACATCATTCAGAGCTTAGTGGATCATTGTTAAGCTCTTGGGCTTTTACTTTGAATAAAATGGCATGCACTAGAAGGTTTCTAGAATAAAAGTTCATTTTTCTCCACTTTTGATTCAATTGTCTTGTTTTAATTTTTAAGATTTTAGTACCCTTCTGAAATCAAAACTGCACCGCAAAGTCTATTCAAAAAATGATTGACTTCTGTACCTATCAGCACCCACTTCATTTTCTTGCTTTCCTATAGGTAACCCTTTTTATTCATTTTGACTTTTTTTCAATTTTTTAATCAAATATAACAAGATACACATATATATCTATAATTGTTTCATTTTCTTTCCCTATGTAAAGCATGCATTTATCTTTTCAATTTTATGTTGATTTTTTCTTTTTAATATCATATTATGATGATCTCTGTATAGCATAGAAATCTTCCTCATTTCTAGAACAACTGTCACTATTACAAATATTTGGTGCCAATCTGTGTCTAATCTACATAATATTCCAATGAATAAACTTGCACATGTATTTGGTATTTGTGTCAATATATATTTGGGACACTTTCTTAGAAGTGGGATTACTAGTTGCTGCAGTTTTGCTAGATATTGACAAATATCTCTCCATAGAAGTTCTATAACATTTCATGACCATCGATATTATATTATAGTCCCTATTTCTCTTCACTTAGTCAAATTTTAGCATTTTGAAATCTTCATAAGTGATAAAAGGTATTTCTCATGAGTTTAAATTGAAAAAGACTCAGCTAGCTGGTATTCTGACTCTCCATTTACATAAAAATTTGATTACTTTTCAAATTTGACAGTTTTTACATCTAAACCTCTACAATAAAATGATTACCAATTTTTGGTAGAATGATGATTTTAACAATTTTGGGTTGAATCAAACCATCAATAAGGTGAAGGCTCATGGAAATCATTGGAAAACTCTCATTTAGAAATAAGAAAACTGACTCTCTAAAGAGGCCCAGAGAATTTAGATCACATAAGCAGGACTTGAGGTCCAAAATGGATATTCTGAATGTTTTCACCATTCCACAGAACTTCTGAAAATAATTTTATGCTATCAAAATGTTTGCAAAATAAGAATTAAACAAATTAAAGGAGGTTTTGTCAGTTTATATTTTACACTAATTGGAATTATGTCTTCAAGCAAAGGCTATACTGTAAAACATTTTGGAAATTTATTTTGGCATTGAATCTTTTTGTAGATTATCACCATGGGCTTATAATACCGTGGAATACATTTCAGAAAATCTGTTCTAGGAGTATGTAACATCGGTGATGCTGGCACAGTAGAATTTGGCTGCATTTGAAACAAAAGTGGCCAGAAATAAGACTGGTGGTGGTTGTGATTTAAGCATCTTCTGATATGGCCAGAGTTTACTTCAGGCACCATAAAAATTACTACAACAAACATATAGTCTCATTTTTCTCTCTCATTCCTTTAAAGTATCTAATTCCAAATGGGAAACAATTAAATTGAACCTGTAAGAGCCAGGTTCATTCTCCTCTCTCAGTAGTATTAAATCCTTAAGAAGAGACTTTGATACGTTTCGATACCTTGGCTGTAATATTGTGGCCGATCATAAAGTTATTCACAAAGATGCCATCATTTTAAGAATGATTATATAAAATTGAGATTTAAAGTTTCCTAAAAAGGTATGGTATATTATTTTAGTTTTTAACAGGTGAAAAATATAATCTTAGTAATAAGTCCTTTATCAAGCAAAGGCCAATTTCGTTAAAATAAGCTTTATTCAAGATGGATGTATGGTTTTATTTATTTTCTTAAAGAAAGATATGTTGCTTATAAGTATTTGTGAGAAGTTATAGCTTTTTAAAGTTACAAAAAATTTAGAACTTCAACAACGAAACAAGAATTGTGTTAAAAGATACTGTTGAAACAAATATTAAATTAAAATTAAACAAAAAATGCTAAAGGGCTTATTTTTAACTTTTTTTTTTTTTTTTGGTTTGTTCCTGAGCTAACATCTGTTGCCAATCTTCCTCTATTTTGTAAATGGGATGCTGCCACAGCATGGCTCAATGAGCCATATGTAGGTCCACACACAGGATCCAAACCTGTGAACCCCAGACAGACAAAGTGGAGCGAGCAAACTTCAAAACTATACCTCCTGGCCAGTCCCTATTTTAACTTTTTATTTTGATATTATTTCAGGATTACAGAAAAAATGCTTACACTTTACAAAGAATTTCTGCACGTCCCTCACCTTGATTTCCCAAATGTTAAGATTCTACCACATTTTTTCTTGAAGCATTTGATAATCAGTTGAAGAGATGATGCCACTTTACTTGTATAGACTTATGAGTATATTTACTAAAAGTAACGACATTCTCTTAAATGACCATGGCACTGTTATAAAGATCAGTAAAATAACAGTGATATTGCATTATTATCTAATCTACAGACCTTATTCTGCTCTGAAGGTTGTGTCTCACTTGTTAAAATTTGAGTTGCTCTTTTAGTCTTTTTTTTTTTTCAAAGATTGGCACCTGGGCTAACAACTGTTGCCAATCTTTTTTTTTTCTGCTTTATCTCCCCCAACCTCCCCTGTACACAGTTGTATATCTTAGTTGCATGTCCCTCTAGTTGTGGGATGTGGGACGCCGCCTCAACGTGGCCTGACGTGTGGTGCCATATCCGCACCCAGGATCCGAACCCTGGGCCGTTGCAGCGGAGCGCTCGAACTTAACCACTCGGCCACGGAGCCGGCCCGTCTTTTAGTTTTTTTAAGTGGTGTTTTCCACCAGTGTTGATGCCAATGTCGCTGTCAGGTCATCAGAACCAATAATTCTTTTCAGATTCATCTTAGTGGTAGTGTGTGTATGTGTGTGTGTGTGTGTGTGTATGTGTGTATTTTATAGACAATGTTAGTTACTTGAAGCTGCTTTATAGATCTAAAATAGATATGGTTGTTACCAGTAAAGGTTCATGAATTGGAACATTCGAGTTAAAGCTCTATGAAAAAAAGGATTGATTTTAAATGATCTATGAAAAAAAAATTTAACCTACTATTTGTGATTGAATTTACTTCATTCTCAAGACTTTCAATATTAGTGGGAGTTATAGTTTTAATAATAGAAAATAAAATTAGAAAATTAATGTGTTCTCTGCATCAATATTAACATTTTAATGTTATAACATTAGAAAGCATGTTACTAATGGAATCTTAATCAAGAAAATTTAAATCCTGTGTTTTAGTGTTGTTTCTTCCCTTTTTTTTTTTTTTGCATCCCAACTGTAAGGGCTTCCAGTTAGACCACAGGTCACTTGTTTTGTAGTAGAATACACCTTTTCCATAATTCTCTTCAAAGCATTTTTGACTTACTCATTCCTCAGGCTGTATATTAAAGGATTTAGCATGAGAATTACCACAATATAGAAAACAGAAGCAATTTTTTCAGTATCCAGAGAATGCCTTGTTTTGGAGTGCATATACATGAAAATGATTGTACCATAGAATATAGTAATGGAAGTCACATAGGAAGCACAAGTAGAAAATGCCTTTTGTCTGCTTTCAGCTGAATTAATCCTCAAACCATTCTCTGTGTAGTTGAAAATTGTAAAATTATTCCATTTATTTGAAACACATACATACATATCTATACCTTTATCAAAGTTATCAGCTGTGTATAGTAATTGTCATTTATAAATTGTGCTCTCAAGTTCATCATAGAGTTGAGAATAAAACTGAGGTCTTTAGGCTTACAAAAGAAACGGAGGGGATATGCAAATACCTACCACTGTCTGTTATCCTTTTACATGTTTAATCCTAAAAAACATCCCAAATTGAGTAACATTGTCCTCATTTAACTGATAAACTAATGAGAGCTCACGCATAGTTCAATGCCATATTTAGGAACTGAGCACATTTTTTGACTAAAAGGCATATGTACTTTTCACTAGGCCACATTACCTCCTAAGTTCACTATGTCTTAAGCTGTGCCTTAATCAATAATGACCAACTTACCCAAGGTTTGCCTAGTGTAACTGCATATAATCCTTGTTACTGGCAAAAAGATCTTTCATGGTTGAATTATTTTGAGTACATTTGTTTCCATTGTATGAAGTCCCATGGGATTCGATCTCTGAATTAATTTTAATTAGATAACCTGAAAAAATATAATGAGGTCTCATAGGCATAAAGAAAAGCAGTTAACTTAAAGAGTTAGTCTTTCCAGAGCAAACCAGACATCCAGGCCAGTAGAAGGCCAGGTTAAATCCATGACATAGGTAAAGTGGAGATGTAGTACAATTCTCATAAATAAAGACAATTTGTTAAATGTGAATACGGAACAGTTTTATACTGTAATGATTTTTTTCAAGAAATTAACAAATCCAGAAGCAAGTATTTAAACTATGCATCTTTATTTTTCATATGAGATATTGTTAATGATGCCAGAGAATCTAGAACTGGGGATTTTGGAGGAGTGGAGAGTCTGAACTTTTGTCCATTTTCTCCTTGTAACTAGTTATAAATCGAGATACTGGCTTTTGATTCAATTCTCCATTTGAGAAATGGAAAAATTGATATAAATTCTTAGGGACCGGAGAATTAATTATTTTTAATACATTTCCATTTGAAAAATGAAAGAATGGATATAAATTTTTACAGTTACTTTTACACCTGAAATCTCATTCTAACTGAAAATCAGTAGAAAATTTCATTATACAGTGAACAGATATATAGAAATCACATATTAAGACTTCTGATAGTTTTTTGAGGAAAGAAAGTCCGACCATGGAGAAAATTCCGTTTTCATTTATTCAAGTCACTTACTTAATTTCATGAACACAACAGCCTGGTTTCTATAGATGAGTTTTTCCAGGGCCTCTTTCACCTCCTTGTTCCTCAGGCTGTAGATTGAGAGGTTCAACACGGGAATGATCACCGTGTAGAAGACTGAGGCTGTTTTGTCTGTGTCAATGGAAAGGTAAGAGCTTGGCTGTAAATACATAAAGATCAGGGTCCTATAGAATATGGTGACTGCTAGCATGTGGGAGACACACATGGAGAAAGCCTTGCACCCGCCTTCAGCTGAGTGCCTCTTCAGGATGGCAGAAATAATGTACACGTAGAAGACAAAGACAACCAGAAGGGAAGAAATGAACATTATATCATCACAAGCAAAGATGCACAACTGTTTGCATCAAGTGTCTGAGCAAGTTAGCCTCAAAAGAGGCATGTCATCACAATTGAAATGATTAATGATATTGAAGTGACAATAAGAGAGGTGAAAGGTGGGGATGGCATGAAATAGTGTAACCAGGAAGCTATAGCTGTAGGGAACAGCCACAAGATGAAGCAGATTCCTGGGGACATTACAATTACATAGAGCAGAAGGCTGCAGATGGCCACATATCAGTCATAGGCCACGGAAGCCAGGAGCAAGCACTTTGCCATCAAGAAGGCCAGGAGACAGCCCAATTGAGCAGCACATGCATTAAAGATTTCATTTTGTTTGTAGCAGAAATTCCCAAGCATTTTGGGTGTAATGACAGATGAGTAACAAACTGACAAAAGCCAAGTTGCTTAGAAAGAAGTACGTTGGTGTGTTGAGTCGTTCATCTGTTCTAACGACTAGGATCAAACCTAGACTGCCTACTATTATGAAGATGTAGATGAATAAGACTATCACAAAGAGAGGTATCTTCAATTCCTTTTTATCTGTGAGGTCAACAAGAATATATTATGGGGGTGCAATTTACCTGACCATGTCTCTTCAAGGCATCTGCATGAGGAAGAAGAGAAAAGTGTTAAGTTCAAGTTTCTATTCCTATAAGTAGTGTTTTTATACTTTCATATCTTGTAAAGAGGTTTTATTCCTAATATAGAGATAATTAGCGTAATTCTAGTAATAAGAGGGAGAGCAGAAAGAGGTATATGTGGGAAAGGCATATTTCTCTACTCTCAAACCCATTGAACACACAAAGATGGGAGCTATGGAACACTCCACATTGCCTTGGTGTCTGTACAAAGGCCGTGTGCAATAAGCTACTTAAAACTATAACCTGACAAGTTAAAGTGTTTAAGCTATTGTTTTTATTGAAAAGACATTAACATTAATAACAAAAGAAAATAGATCTTCTGCAATGGCATCACTTTGACAGATTTGTCGTTGGACCTGTGCAGACACAGCTCCACATTGTCCTAATGGTGGCAGAAATATAGTTTTGTATTTTCTATTTTACTTTAATAATTTCTCACTTAATGGTCACTATAGGTTGCAAAATAATCTTCATAGTTATGTTCATAATGCAAAAACTGAAAATAGGTAAGTAAGGAAGGTATAACAATATGTTTATTTACCTCGTTTAATCTCACTAAACCTTTATGTAAAAAATATATTATTTGCCTACTTTACAGGTGAAGAATAAGACACTAAAAAAGGAACATCCAAAACAAAATCAAATGAGTGGTTTGAGTAGAGTGAGTCGAGTTTCAGATCCATGTTTCTGACTCAGGAGTCCACACCTCATCCTTATGCTCTCAATATAGCATATCTTATTTATTCTGTTGTTAGAAACAAATTATTTCCAGATTTTGCTGGCTGTAATGTTGCACATGTTTATCTCTAAAATATGAACTTACACGATCAAAGAGAATGAATCCCCATATAATTTTACAATATGTTGTCATTTATAATAAAACTGACATTTTCTTTCCAAAAGATTTGGAAATTTGTCTCATTAAAAGACAATTTATGTCTCTTTCAACATTTTTTACCTTTTATTAAAGAAACATAGATTTGAATTAGATTTTATGTATTAATTTTTGTATTCCTACTTTAGTTTAAGTTGGATATGTTTCTAATTATTTTTTGTATTCATTTTCATAGCTCTTCATAATTGAATTATTGAATATTTAAATTATATTTATTTTAGGAAAGTGTAAAAATTATGGAACTGTGTTATTACTATTAATGTCAAATGTCATATTTTTTGTCTACTCCTGTTCCTTTTTTCTCTCTTTCTTTCTCTCTCTCTCACACACATCTTTATACTTGAACAATGAAAAAATTTTCTCGGAAAACTTATACAAATTGCTGTATACAGTCTGGAAATTACACTGAGAATAAAATACAAATAAAATAAGAATCTGTTTTTATTCAAATTTTCTTCAGAACTTACTAGTGGCTCTTTTGCACTTATGACTATTGTTTAATTTATCAAAAACACATTTAGTTATTTTCCGTTTGTTTCAATCAGTATGTTTATTGAGAAACACTATGTGGTAAGTAATAACTTTCAAGGAATACTTATTCACTTTAATTTTATTCTAAATAAATTATATATTCCTTTTTGAAATTCTAATACAGATGGAGTTTTAATGTCTAATTACAGCAACATGGACGTTAAGATAAATAAGACCTAGTTATCCATCCTTTCCAAAACACAAAACTCTGATATTTGTACATACAAACCATTTTAACTTTTATTAAAAATAGTGTGAATTTTATTTGAAAGCATATGTAACTTTTCACAATCTCATCCATGAATATTTTTCTAATCCCAATTCCATTAAACTTTCCCCACCATCAGTGGACATCCACGGGTCCAATTACTACAATTAGTCCAGGTTTGTCAATAACAAGACGCCCTTCTTTGCACTTATACTTTTGGCTTTGCCATTCTTAGTAACCTTCTCTACAAGAAAAAATGGAAAGTTGAAGGGGAAACTTTATCCTTTAAGGTCTATTGAAATATTTCCTCTCCTGTGAAGAGCTACTTCCCATGTTGAGTTACTATATTTCATATTTGAATTCTAGAATCACTTTAGAATACTTCACTTATATTTCTTCTCACATTTATGACAACCATCTGCTCCCATACCCCTTTCTCTGGTAGACATTAGGCTTTTTATGGTTGAAAGCCATTCTGAAGTAATTTCTTATAAATGTTTGGTAATGGGGAATTAAACATTAATTTTGGATTAGTTAATTTAAGATTAATATCATAATAATGTTATTTGAATATTGCTTCCCCTTATTCTTAAGCTATATCATTTGCTTTGGTGTGCCAAGCAGTGCCATGTTGGCACCCGGGATACAAACTAGCTAGCAAATCTGGGGCCGCCAAAGTGGAATGTGCGCAATTCACCACCATGCCACTGGGCTGGCCCAGGGATTTCCCTCTTGTAACATTAGACTACAATAAAAAAAATCAATGATTTAACATCAGTTAACAAAAGCCTGTATACTAAAAAATGCTGCATAATTTCATTCTGTCCTATTTCTTAGTGGATACATGAGTTCCCATAGCTAATTTCAGGGAAATAAGAATATTCCAAAGGGCTATGGTGGCTTCCTTCTTATTGAAGCATCTGCTTTAGCTGTCCATTCTAAAACTAGGGCCCTTCATCAATAATTCCGTAATAGAGGAACCTACAGACAATGGAAAATATCAACTAAAGGCTTTATCACAATGTTAGCGTAACTGATTTAAAAAAAAGAACATTCTCTGAGATGCCTCGTATTCTTTCTTCACAATTTAGAAGAAAACCTTTTGGATAAATTAATTAGTAAGAGAATTAGTAGGAAACAGTTTGAAACTTTTTTTGGTTAATCTGAGGATAACTTAATTATAATTTTTCCATGTTTATGAGTCTAATTTTATCTTGTAGTTTTGCCTTGTAGGTTTCATTTCTTCTCTAATATCATAATTACTATGAATAAGATTTAGTCCCTCTACTTGAAGAAGTTCTTCAATGCTGGAATACATTAATAAATAAAGTGAACACAGCCATAGAATATTAATATGTTTTTTCATATATCTCTTCTAATTGAGTTCTTTGATTATTTGTCAAGACTCATTCCTAAGGCTAAATGTCAGAAGCACTCATGGAGTTTGTTAAAATATGGATTTATTGGCCTGTATCTAGTGATTCTGATTTGATAAGTCTGAGATATAGTCTAGTTACCTCTATCTGTTAAAAAATGTACAATAGATTTTGGAGTATGCTCAATGACCAAAAACTATCAGAAAACAGAATGATAGTCTTTATGAAAACAATTAAATGTTTTCTTTAATAATATAATGAACTATGTAAGCATGGTCTATTGAATGTCTAATAATGTCACAATACAGTATATTTATTACATACAATAAAGAAGACATACTAGAGTAGGATGATATAAAAATCATTAGATAATCCACTATGTATATGAACCAAAATGAAAGCATATTCTATGCTGATATTCTGAGTCTTTTATTAAAAGTTATATAAATTATATTAATTGGAATAAAAATAATTTCAATCATATTTGGTTATGATTCAGAATACAAATTCATGAGTAGTATATAGTTTTTCAATTAAATATATTAAGAAAGAGTTAGGAAGTTCTATTTTAAATATACTTAGTTTAATTTTACTAGCTTAGCTATAAAAAAGATTTCAGGCATCTGTAATTACAGTTCAAGATGCAGTGATCTGCTACACCCAAACATACCCAGGAAGAAAGAAAAAAGTAAGCTAAAGAATAAGAAAGATCAACTTACTTCTCTCCTCTATATTTTTTGGCTGTGTTCAAACTTATTAAAATTTTCTAGCTTACATCTCTCTTGACTCCTGGAAATACTTCCTTCAAACAAGACAACTGCATATCCTTTTGCAAAGTTAGTGAATAATACTTTGTTTCTGTATTAAGATCATAATTCCAAGACCTTCAGTTTATTTTATAATTCACTGCTTCCCAAATCCTAGCCACTTTTAATAAGCAGGTTCACATACCTGTACACCTATAGGTCAGCCACCCACCCTTTGCTTTCTCTGACCTAATGGCAACCTATCTTAACCTTCTCTTTATTTACTATAGAATTCTAAAATCACATTGATTTAAAGGAATAGCATAAATTTGTCTGAAACATGTTCCTCAACATCTCTTTGCAGTAAATTGCCCCACACTGTATAGCAAGCCACAATTACTATGATTTCTATCATCATAGATTCATTTTACCTGTTTCAGAACTTCATACAAATGAATGATAAAGTATATTTATGTCTGGTTTATTTTTTTCTATTTAATACTATTGAAATTCATCTGTGCTGTTGCATGTATGGGTAGTTCATTCCATTTTACTGTTTGTAGTATTTCATTTTATTTATATACTATAATTCCCCTTTTTATCTGTTGATAAAAGGTTGAAATATTTCCATTTTGTACTATTATGAATAAAGCTATCAGTGTTTTAACATTAATTAACAAGTGGATGTATACTAAAAGACTGCACAATTTCATTGTTCCTGTTTTTAGTGGATTTATGAGTTCCTATATGTGCTTTCAGGAAATAAGATTCCAAAGCACTATGAGGTTCCCGTGTTTACCAGAGCCTCTGCTCTAACTGTCCATTCTTAAACTAGGGGTATTCATCAATAACTTTGTAATAAAATAAAAGAAAGAAGAGACCATGCAAAGTATCAACCAAATGCTTTGTCACAGTGTTAGTGCAACTGATAAAACAAAACTTTTCTCTGGAATGCCTCACATTTCTTCGCCATAAGTTCCGCGGAGTTTAGTAGAAAATCCTTTAGATAATTTAACTAGTAAGGAACAGTGTATTAGACAAAAGTGTCTTTTACTAGTGTGTCTGTACTCACTGATAGATAGACATGAGTGAATACATTCCAGTGAAAGAAAGAGGTTTTATTGATTTTGTGCTCCTCTTCCATGGCAGAGGATTCAACATTACTGACTAGTGTCTTGGTGTGCAGTACAATTCTTTCAACAGAAAGATGACACTCAGTGGCCATAGGGAACTGACAAAGAGTTTTGATGACTTGCCTAAACTCACTCATTTGGTTGTAATGGAACAAGACTCTAGAATGATGGTTCTGTCATTTCAAAGGGCCCCGTTTTCCAATGCAGACTCATCTTCACATCTCTGGATCACTTTACTCTAGCCACTATGGCATTCTAGAAGTTTTTAAAACATGGAAATGATTTTCTAGTCTCAAGGTTTGTGCTCATACCTTAGGTCCTCTCATTACATAGGATTCCCCTTTTTTTTTCGTTTTTTCTATTTTGTGTTCTGCATTACTCTGTTCTAGGCTATTTAATCAAGGGAACCCTGGCCAAGATTCACTAAATTGTGAAATATGCTAACAGTGCATAAGCACATTTTTAGAAACACCTCTCTAGACTTCTGTCCTCTTCATAAATGCACACATAAATATCTTTCCTGTAGCCATCTCATAGAAAATTCTCCCACCCTCCAAGTCATTTCCTTTACTGATTTTTCTGACATAAAATGTAGTAATCTCCATACCCTTAGGATCAGTACCAAATCATTTTATTCTATATTACTGTTAAGAGAAAACATGAATTTCTCTTTATCCCCCTTCTCCATACAATAGCTAGATAAGAAAATTTCTCTTAGAAATTTGTTAAATTCATGTATATCCACAAGGAACATATCTACTGGGTAAATCTACCACATAGTTATCTATTACAGAAACTTCCAACTATTATAACACTGGGCTTCAACATAGTGGGGAGAAGGTCAGAATATTGCATTTCATTTTACATAATGCATAGACACTAAAATTTCACTGGGCATACAATGCGCCAAATACATAAAAATGACAGCCTGATAGCATTCTATGAGTTATGATTAAAATAGAAATTATATAGGCAGCAATTACATTTTTATAGCTATTTACTTATTTATTTATTTTGAGGATACTAGCCCCAAGCTAACATCTGCCACCAATCTTCCTCCTTTCAACGAGGAAGGTTGGCCCTGAGCTAACATCTGTGCCCATCTTCCTATATTTTATATGTGGGACGCCTGCCACAGCCTGGCTTGATAAGTGGTGCACATGTTCGCACCTGTGGATCTGAACCACTGAAACCCGGGCCACCAAAGTGTAGCACGTGACCTTAACCGTTGTGCCACTTGGCTGGCCCCTATGTTTTTAGATATTCAATAATTATTCTATGATTTACAATGACTTTTTTCTTTCCTTAATTAAATTTACAAACAAATCTACCACAAATCATGAAATGTCCCATTTCTGCTTGTGTCTTATTATAAAATGCCATGACTTATGGTCTGATATTAGATGGTGAATTAATAACTGTGGTGCTTAACACAGGAGCATGATTAGTGTTCCTAGACAAAGACATTCATCTCTATAATTAAGTAGTACATATATTTTTTTCCAAAAATTAAATGTGATTGCTTAATAGTTTATGGCCTAAAATATAACATTAATGTAAAAAGTTACATAAACCATGTGTCCATATGCAACTCACAGTTTGTGTTACAATTCTACACCACTTTGCTCCCTTGTAAGAAACAAGATTAGTAGTGCACAGCATCATGAATAAACAGAAGACCTCCCAGAAGATCTTTAAGTCAGTTACACATTTCTCATCATTTATGCTGAAAGATTGCCATCAGGGCATTGCAATTTATCTTAAAATCCCTACCGAGTTATCACGTTGAATTAATTTATGAGAATAAAGTAAGTGCATTATAGTATTTAGAGATTTTTTTCATACTTAACTGATTATGGTAACAATAGAAAAATGAAATCCTTGGTATCCCAAATCTGTCAGTGAAATCTACTTCAATATATATGAAATCAAATTTTAGATCAGAAACAAGTAACTTTCTGAATCCAATTTTCCAATAGAAGTATTACTGAAGATAAAGTAAACCTAGAAATTTGAAAAAGAACAACCTTTTCTCCAAGCAGTGCAAATCATGAGCTTTCAAAGTTTCCCAGCAGTCAGAATTCTCTTTTTTATTTTAGGATTTCTTAATGCCTGGCAGTGTTTTGAGCAGGAATGTGATTCTATGGGAGAGACTCAGGGAGCATTGCAGAGTGTCCTGAGAGAAAGATATCAGGAAAAATGTGTAAGACAGACAATTCAGCAATGCCTGCCACCTCAGTCAACCAGAGGAGTATGCTGATTAGGATTACATTTATGATTAATTTGAGAACAAAAAAACTCTGTGAAAGGTAAATATATATATATGTGTGTTTGTATATATATATATATACAAACACACATATATATAAATAATTTTAAAAAACCATATTTCCACCACAATATCATAATTATACCCATGGAAAGATGCAAGCCTAGAGAGAAAAAATAATAAATTTCCAAAATTTCATTCATGTCATGTGGTTCTATCAGGGGTCAAATTCATGCTTCCTGATGGCTGAATCTGTTCATTTGTCATTCTTCTCCCAAATAAAGAGACTCAGGTGTTTGCACTAAATAAAATACTAGAATAGGCTATATATATTGGTGCACTTTTCAGATGTTTAGTTTTGAATTAAAAGTCCATTTAGTGATAATGAAGAAAAGTTGGGCATGCCATAGTAAGACTCAGACACCAGAATGATTTGATGAATATCAGATTTATTTTCTTGTTGTTTTTAATAAACTAAATTACCTCCTTTGTTCAGACTTTCTTATTTTTTACCCAATGACCTTTTTCTAACCCAGGACCACATCCAGGAGAGAACATGACATTTGGTCCTCATGTTTCCTTAGTCTCCTCTTGGCTGTCACAGTTTCTCAGATTTTTCTTGCTTTTTAATGACGCTGACATTTTTCAGGAGTACTGATCAAGTGTTTTCTAAAATATCCCTCAATTGGGCTTTTTCTGATGTTTTTCTCATGATTAGACTGGGGTATTGAGGGTTGGGGAGGAAAACCATGGATAATAATTCACTTATAAAATTCTACTTTGTTACTCAAATTGTCTGGCTTAGGCCATTGGAAACATGTTCATTCGGCTCATGTGTTATTTTGACATACACTATCACTGTTTCTCTTTCTTTCTTTTTATTCCTTCTTTCTTTGCTTCCTTGCTTCCTTGCTTCTTTCCTTCCTTTCTTTCTTTCTCTCTCTTTTGTCCTTCCTTCCTTCCTCTTCTTTTCCTTTCTTCCTCTCTTTCTTTCTAAGT
The DNA here is from genome assembly GCF_041296235.1 of Equus asinus. NCBI lineage: Eukaryota > Metazoa > Chordata > Mammalia > Perissodactyla > Equidae > Equus > Equus asinus. The sequence continues at coordinate 19,424,700 of NC_091806.1, forward strand.
ACTTTCTTAATTTCAGACGCTGTAATATGCTCTTTTCTCATCATATAAATTTCTCACACAGTCCTAGTATCAGTCAAATTTCACAGGAGCCCTGGTTCCTTATACTGAAAAATGTTATAGGATTCTAATATCTGGGCAGCACATGTGCTTGTTACTAGCGAAATGCTCACAAGATTCTAGACCTTCTCAGCTTACAGAGAAATGAAATACACTGCCTATCCTAACTTCTGTGGCTATACATATCTATAACTATTTTTGTTTACAATCCACAGTATCTATAGTATGCTGAGCATGAGTTCATGCTTCTGTATGTGACACTTATCCATTATCATATGGATCATCCTGGTTTCTTTTCTTTGTCTTTTGTAACCTCCTACCCCAACAATGAGAAACCTGCCCCCACTATTTTTCACCCATTTACTTAGTTGCTTAATTCCAGTATACATGTTCCAGAATTGTTAAATCATGTCCACATGGGAACTAACTTTATAACTAGAGTATAGTACCACATGTAGTTACTTTGCCTTTAGTTTTACATACTCCATTCATTTCCATTATTACTAGGTCAGCACCTTTTGTCCCACCCCTTCATGGAAATTGTTTCATGTATTTTTAATACAGTAGATAGTTTTGTCACTTTCTGTGTTCGATTTTAGGGTCCTCTGATCTCTTAAATGATTTATTTTAACATTTTCATTCACTAAGATTTATACTTTCACCTATAAATCTTATGTGTTTTTTGACATATATCACTCCAGATACCTGGAAATATCATTTTCAATCTATCCACCAGTGTACTACTTGGCGAAATTAGTGAATAATACTTTCTTTCTATATTAACCTCATAACCCCAAGGCCTTCAGTTTATTTTTTAAATCACTGCTTCCTAAATTTTCACCCCTTTTATTCCCAAGATTATGACATTCTTGTAAACCTCTAAGTCAGCCACCTAATCTTTGCTTTCTCTGACATAATGGCAGCCTCTCTTAATGCTCTCTTCATTTAACAATAGAGTTCTAAAATCATATATATTTAAAAGAACATGGATTTGTCAGAAATCTCTTTAAGGCAGCCTTCACATCCTTATTCCACAGGCTGTAGATGATGGGATTCAGCATGGGGATCACCAGTGTATAAAACACAGAAGCCATTTTATCAGTATCCATTGAATGGTTAGTTTGAGGCTGCGCATACATGAATAGTAGTGTCCCATAGAAAACTGTGACTGCCATCATATGTGAAGCACATGTGGAAAAGCCTTTTTTTCTTCCTTCTGAGGAACGTATCCTTAGAATGGACAAGACGATGTTGGAATAGGATATGAGAACTACAGTCATGGAAAAAACCAAATTTGTAGCTGCAGATATAAACACTACTGTTTCTGGAAAGTAAGTATCTGAGCAGGACAATGCTAACAGAGGGACAGTATCACAGAAATAATGATTGATGACATTGGAAGAGCAATAAGACACAGAGAATACAGAAGATGAAGCCACCACAGCTGTGGAAAAGCTATAGAGGTACGTGAGGGATACCAGCAGAAGGCAGATCTGACGAGATACCACCACCACGTAGAGCAGGGGATTGCAGATGGCCACATAGCGGTCATAGGCCATCACAGCTAACATGAAGACCTCAGCTACAATGAAAACCAAGAACAACCCAAGTTGGGTGGCACATTCATAGTAGAATGTGGTTTTCTTCTTTACTAAAAAATTGATTAGCATTTTAGGGGCAATGACTGTAGAATTGCCAAAATTTATGATAGCTAAATGTCGGAGGAAGAAATACATGGGGGTCTGAAGTTGAAAGTCAATACTGGTGAGAGTGATGATGCTCAGGTTCCCTGCCACAGTCAGTCCATAGATGACCAGGAAAACAAAGAAGAGTGGAATCTGGAGGTCTGGACGGTCTGAGACACCTGTGAGAATAAACTCCGTGACCTGGGTGAAATTTCCAGGAGCCATGTAAGAGTTTATAAATTCATCTATTTGTGGAAGAAAAGAAGTGGTTACAAATTTTAAGGCATTTTTTCTAGGCCTGCTTTTAGATGGCAAGGAATATTACTTGAGTGAGATTTTCTGCAATCATGTATTAATCTAACTCAGTTATTAAACTCAGGGCTCTAGATCAAATAAAAAATGTGCAATCATTTGGTAAAGAGAACAAGCAAGTAAGGTAAATTAAATAGATGATTCAGCATCATGCATATTTTACGGATTTGCTTCCTCACAATTTTGTTAAATTATGAATATCTTATTAGCTTGCAAACAATGGAAGCCATGATTCAATTCCTATGTCTCGTGCATGCAGTATGAGAACGGTTTCAGAAATTGTATGTTCCAACTAATTCTGTGTTGCTGTGTGATTTCTTAATCTGAGATTTCTTGCTTTTTCTCAAGAATAGATGATATACCAACAATCTTGATCCATTTTCTTTCTTCAATCTTTCTATAAATTCTGTTTGATGTATATTGAACTAACAAATTCTACAATCCACATCTGTTAACTGCTTTTTCTTACTATCCATTTCATTAACTCAGACAAAAATACATGGAGATATGTTCTCAGATCTATTTTTGAGTTTATTGATTCTCTTTTCAGCTTTAAAACACTATCTGTGAAAATATTATTATTTTTGAAATTTCATCACACTTGCCTTATTGGATACAACTTCCTTTTTCTTCTCTCTTATATCACTTTTCCTTCTTGCCCTACAAGTCAATGCAATTCCTCATATCATTTCTACTGTGGTTTTATTATTACCCAGTATTTTTTATTTATATAGTTTTATAGCATTATTTTTAAAATTAATTTAAAAAGTCAGGCTTTAGGTTTTAGTTGACAGTTTCTTGATATTTTTTTCACATTTTTATATTTTTCATTATTATAATGATAATAAACATCCTTATTTTAAAGACTTCTACAATAATTACATTGCATATATTTGCTAAAGAGTTTGTATGATATTATAATACGATTGAATATTTTTCTAGAGATTTTTGTTTGAAGAATGGTCTTCTGTTCTTATATAAGGCTATTACAGCCTCTTTCTAATCACAATTGATAGTTCCTTTGGGGGGCACCTGGTCCAAAGACATCCTGTCCTAGTCTTTTATCTGAAGATTTGTAATCAGTTCCAGAGAATCAATAATATATCATCATTTAACATAAGATCTACCATGTACCAAAAATTTAAGTATAAAAACACACAAAATAATAAGAAAGAGGACAGGAAGAGACTTAGAGAGATGAATGATGTGCTTATGACATAGACTGGGGTATTGGTTTCAAGGATGTATAGTTAACTAAAAACTCATCAAGTAGTATAAATTAAACATGTATAGCTTTTATATGTCAATCATACCTCAATAAAGTGTTTTTTTTAAAGTATGTATCATGAGTGTCTGAATCGTAAAAGCCCAGGGTTACCGACATTATCTCGTCTACAGAAGGATAGAATAGAAACAGAAAGCTATTCTGCAATGAGAAAAAAGAAGGAGGAAACTGTAAACAGAATCAGAAAAATAAGACCAAAATAACTTCTAACACTGCTGAGTATTTGAGATCAGTTTGTTTCTGACACCAAACATTCTTTCCCTGAGTTTCTTTGAATCACCCTCCTATTTATTCATTTACCAAGTATCTGCTGATTTCCTATTTGTGCCAGGAAATACTCATGCTTCAGATAAGTTACTCATCCCTCACCTCATGGGCATTCTATGTTAATGATAAGGAAGAAACAAAAGGCTGGTAATGACACATGTAAACAAGTCAATTGTAGATTGTAGTAAGTGTAATAAAGAACTTTAACAAAAAGATGCATCAGGGTAACCTGAGAAAATTATTTCGCCTGGCACGTTAAGGAAGGCCTTTCTGAGAGGGTGACATGTGTGCTACAACTCAAAAAATGGGATGGAGCCAACTATTTAATAAATCATGGGAGGAACATTCCAAGATTCCAGACAGGAGTGTATTTCCTGAAAATGCTGTTCTGGAGTAGGAAATAATGGAGGTTTTGTTTGTTTGTTTTTGAGGGGAAACTTAATGGAGATCAATATGAATGGATAATAATGGGAAAGTGGAGAATTTCTAGAATCAGATAATGTAGGTCACAATAAATATTTAGATTTTATTCAAAGTAAATTGTTAGACGTTGATAAGTTTTAAGACAGGTAAACATGATCAGTTTCAAGTTTTAAAAAGTTTTACTCTTGCTTTTATGACAATAATGAATTATAGCATTGGAAAGCGGCATAAATCATGAGTCAAATTTTTTTAAAAATGAGTCAGTTAGTTGTTATACGATTCCTGCTGAAAGGTAATGTTGAGTTGGGCCAAAGCGAAGATGCTGGAGATAGAAGAAGGTACATTGAACTGTTGGGAACAGATACAAGATAACATCTTCAGCATAATTAATATTATTAATTATATGAGAGACATATGAAGGAATGACATATGGTGCTAGATACAGAAAGACATTAGTGATTTTTTTGCAACCGGGTCAATGATCATGACATTTGTGGCATATTAAAGGACCTGGTTTAAAATGGAATGCTCAAAGTGATATTTTGAACATGTTAAGCTTTCAGTACTTATGAAATATTTAAACAGTCATTTAGGCTAATATTTACATCTGGAGGACATTGGTGTGGTTAGGCTTGCAAACTTTAGAAACCACAACCTAGATGATGATACCATATTTATTTTCTTCTATTTCAAGATCTTTTTAAATATTCGTAACACAAATTCCTAATATGTTTCTCAATCAATTTGCATTTTTTCCAATGACGGACAACCCTCTGTTTTAAGACTATAGTTTTCCTTTTATCCCCAACACTACGCTAGAGGATATTGCCTCTGTGTTGCTTCTCATGCCTCTTTCTCATTTTGCCATCTCTGGGATTACAGTTTTTAAAATTTTATCTTCAGCCTTCAGTTTCTCCATTGTCTCCCTTTTCCAACATGTCCACTATCAGCCATAAAAAATTCTACCAAATTGCATTAGCTCCTCTATTTGCACTGAGATCTACTGTGTTGCTGGTTATATACTTTATTTTAAATTGCAATAAGAAATTTTTAAAAGCAAACATTTTAAATCACAAACATATCCATTCTCTAATTTTTTCTTTCAAAGTTCCATGTGGTATTGTTTGCCAATTTCCATTAATACTTTCCAGACCTACCTAAGCATCCTCTTCTATTTTCTCAGGTCAAGCTTTCAGTAACACTGTCATTACCTGTTGTATCCTTCTTGGTGTCTATGCCATGATTCTCTCAGATTTCGTGGTATGCTAATGACAGCCATTAAAGCTTTTTGAGTAATTAAGACATGTAATCAGAGCTATTTTTTTTAGGATAATTGAAATAGGCTTTTGCCTCATTTTCAATGCTTTCCGTATTCAGGTCTATATCACCTTTCCAGTCATATTGAACATACAATTTCATCTCTGGCCTTCTATGTCCTTATTCATATTAATTCCTCTGAGATTATTACACTTATTTGTGAGACGTAGCATGTTATCTAAAACAAGCCTGCCTACCATTCGTAGCAGTGGCCCCTTGCAGTCAGAAACAGGAAAAGAATATAGTCAAAAGAAGCTAACAAACTTGATTTTGAAGTATTTAGGAATGTCATTCCTGTTCATACTCTAGTCATTTACATTCTTCTTATGAATGCTAATGAGTAAAGAGAGGGTAAGAAGATAGATGAGTTGTCTTTAAATCAGCACAGATGTTTCATGGCTAATGAGTAATAATAATAGCTTTAAAAATGTATATAGAAATAGATTCTATGCTCTTAGAATTTTCATTATAAAATTATAAGGCAGAATATAAAGAAAATAAATTGATTTTTGAACATCCTATTTTAGCTCAGTGGAACTGAAAGCAACCGAGGAAATGAACATTTTCTTCTGGGTTTTATTTCCTCCTAGACAATGTTATAGAAGTTATGTGCTATCGAACCAGGAATCTACCCGTCTGAATTTTATTGTTTTTATGAGGGAGATTGGCCTTGATCTCCAATCTCCAATCCATTACCAATCTTCCTCTATTTTGTATGTGGGATGCTGCCACAGCATGGCTTGATGAGTGATGCTAGGTCCACACCAGGGATCCAAACCTGCAAACTCTGGGCCACTGAAGCAAAGCATGTAAAGTTAACCACTTAACTTCCACCAGGCCAGCTCTGAGTCTGCCTTTTTTAAAGCCTTGCTCTTGCTTATGCAGTGGCTTTCCTCAAACAGAAGCCCTTTTGTTGGAGGTCCTATTAACTAAAATGTTGGCATGTTATTTTACCATAAGAGAGATGGTTTATCTAAACACATTCCGTTATTGCATTGATTACTTATGCTTCTTCTATATATACATTTGCCTGTTTGTTTTCAGAGTTAATGGAAAGTCTTCCTGAGAAAATTTGGGATCTAGAATTATGTTCTCAAAAAGGAGCACTTTTTGGAGTTCAGGTAGCTATGTATCCAGTTTTCCTTCACGAGATATTCTATGAAACATGGTGTTTTCATTTTAGCTAATCTTGCAGAAATAAACCTATTATATGAACAATCTCAGTGAGCAAAATTCCATCATTTCACTAGTGATATAACTTAAGTACATAATACATAATTCCAGTCCTAATTTGGAAATATAAAATTTGTATCAAATTTGACACCCTGTGTTCCCCAAAACAGTTATAAATCTTGGAAGCAAGCCTTCATCATTATATTATTTGGTTATATATACTACCCAGTACCTTCCAAATGAAAAAGAAGTGGGCTATTTTAAAGTATAGTTTTGGATTTTCTAAAGGCCACTATACAAAAAGAAAGATAAATATTTTCTACCTACCTGTAATGGAGAATCTGCTTCAGGTTCTTAGGGAGAATCTCTACATTGCTGTGGCAATGGGAGTTGATGGGGACCTATAAACATTTGAGACCCAAACTCTGAAGCACAAGTGATTGCAGGATCCACAAATTGCCTTTTCCTCCTGGGGAAGATGCCACGGGGGTTGGTTCCTTAACAAGGTCACTATCTAGAAGTTCAACCAGACACCCCATCAGTCCTTATTACAATTTGGGCCTACACTATCGAAGTGAGTTCAACTCTGTGAAAGCTAAGGAGCACAGTGATTAAAGTGTGTCTCCCAAAGTAATTCATTTGCATTCATAGATTCATTATTGAAAAACGTAATATTGAAGAGCTAGAAATCAATGTTTAGCTGTGAAATTAGAATAAACTATCTCTAGATAGTAATTTCATTACGCCACTATGTCTGTTGTTTTTGTTCCCCACATTTACTTCAAAGAAGACAATTAGGAGGGTCATTGTTTTAAAGATTGGGATAAGTGGATGTTAAAAGGAGAATTTGTCCTCTAAAAACAATCCTCAGGTAACAGAATTATTATTTTACTCTTAACCTTATGATTGTATTTCAGATGAGAAAAAGTAGAAGATAAATAGTAGAGAAGAGTCAAACACAACATTTAAAAATGGAACTCTGTGTCATATCTATAAATTTCCTGTCACACAAATAAATTTTTTAAACACTGAATAATTTAGATATTTTATGCATGTACTAATAGAATTATGTATCATTTAAATTTTACTATATGTGCTACTAAAGCAAGCCCATGACTAACAGGATTACGGAGAAAGGAAATTGCCCTGGGGCAATTCTATTCTTTGGGGCTTAAGTCCTCTTTTCAGCAAAACCTGTTTTTTGTGATAAGACATTCCCCTTTAGGCCTTAAATTTAAGGCTTCAAGTTGAGATGTATGGTACAATGTCATTTATGAAAAATACAAATGCATGCATGTGGGAGTAATGCATATTTTGTAAGAACACAAGAACCTAAACAGATTCCCATTAAATACATTAGGAGGGTTACCTGATGATGCTAGAGAGAATTGGATATAGTAATAAAGATGAAGGATGTATTAGTTTGCCAGTGCTGCCATAACAAAATACGCCAGACTGGGTGGCTTTAACAACAGAAATGTGTTTTCTCGGTTCTGGAGCCTAGAAGGCCAAGACCAAGGCGTTGGCAGGTTTGCTTTCTTCTGAGGCCTCTCCTTGGCTTGCAGGTGGCCACCTTCTTGCTAGTCTTCACATGGTCGTTTCTGGGTCTGTGTACACGTATAGTGTCTCTCTCTGTGCCCTAGTCTTCTCTTCTTATAAGAACATCAAGCATATTAGATTAGGACCCACTTTAATGTCTTCATTTTAACTTAATTACCTCTTTAAAGGCTCTATCTCCAAGTACAGTCACATTCTGAAATACTGAGGTTTAGAACTTCAACACATGAATTTTCGTGGGACACAATTCAGCCCATAATAAATTGCAATAAAAAAATAAGTTTAGAAAAGAGAGGAGATTTCCCTGGCCTAATAAGGACAATGTATCATGAACTGAGGAACGTAATTAATCAAAATCTCTTGTCTTATGTCCAAAAACAGTTGAACATGCATATCTTCATCAGGCAGAATACTTGCTCCTGGAAAACTGTTCTTCAGAAGTAATACAAGTTATTAAAATATACAAAAATCCTCATAATAGCATTACTAATATGGTGAAATACTGAAAACTAAATATATAATTTGGAAATATATTAAGTAAATTATAGACATACATATATAGCATAATTTTATATATCCTTTGAAAGTTTGTCTATATGAATGCTATATATGTTCATGGAATACTGATGAGAAACAAATTAAAAACACCACTAAAAAGGTCAAATTGGGGGCCGGCCACATGTCCAAGTGGTTAAGTTCGTGTGCTCCACTTCAGTGTCCTGGGTTTCGCAGGCTCGGATCCTGGGCACAGACATGGCACTGCTCATCCAGCCATGATGAGGCAGCATCCCATGTACCAGAGCTAGAGGGATTCACAACTAAAAATATACAGTTGTGTACTGGGGGGATTTGTGGAGAAAAAGTAAAAATAAAATCTTTAAAAAAAGTCAAATTGCATTGATTTTGTTAAAAGAGCAAATTATTAAGGTACGTTTTGGGTATAATAAAATGCCAAGTGAGCATGGATAACATTTAAAAAATGAAGATTCTTGTGTTAATACAGCTCACAAGTAGAGAGTATTTCCATCACTTAAAATGTCTTTTGATGTCTCTTTGCAGTAAATCACCCCACACTGTACCCCAGGCCAAATAACTATGATTTCTATCACCATAGATTCATTTTACCTACCTTAGAACTTCATATAAATATAACGATAAAGTATGTTTCTGTCTAGTTATTTCACTCTACTTAATGCTATTGAAATTCAGCCATCCTGTTTCATGTATGGGCAGTTCTCTCCGTTTCATTGCTGGCAGTATTTCATTTTATTTATATGCCATCATTCATCTTTTCTTATTTGTTGATGAAGAGATGAAACATTTCCATTTTGCACTGTCATGAATAAAGCTATCAATGTTTTAGCATTCATTAACAAGTGGTTTTATACTAAAAACACTACATAATTTCATTCTTTCCTATTGTTTAGTGAATCTCTGAGTTCCCATACCTAATTTTAAGAAATAAAAAGATTCAAAAACCCTATGTGGCTCCTTGCTACTAAAGCATCTGCTCTAGCTGTCCTTTCCTAAACTAGGGCCATTCATCAATAATTGTGTAATAAATTAAAGGAAGCGAGACAATGCAAAGTATCAACTAAAGCCTTTGTCACAATGTTAATGCAACTGATAAAAGAAAACTTTTCTCTGGGATGCCTCACATTTCTTCTCCCTAAGTTCCAGGTTGTTTAGAAGAAACCTTTTGGATAACTTAATTAGTAAGGGAATTAGTAAACAACAGTTTATATATCAAGATTTTCTTTTGCTACTGTGTCTGTTCTTAGAGATTTCTGCTCAATGGTCGAAGACATTTCAGTGAGAGAAAGGATTAAGAGAGAGTTTTATTGATTTTTTGCTCCTCTTTATGGTGGAGAAATCAACATTGCTAACTAGTGTGTTTGTGTCCAGTACAATCATTTCAACAAAATGATGACACCCAAGGCCATGGGGTACTGACAAAGAGTTTTAATGACTTGCCCAAGCTCACTCAGCTGGTTGGTAGAGGAACAAGACTCCAGAATGGTAGTTCTTTGTTTTGTAATTTCAAAGGATCCTGTTTTCCACCACAAAATCATCTACAAATCTCCATCCAGATCACTATACTCTAGCCGTATTAGCATTCTAGCAGTATTTAAAACATGGCAATCATTTTCTAGTCTCGAGATTTGTGCACATATCTTAGGTCCTCTCAGTACTTAAGATGAACTAATTTCTTTCTATCCTGTTTTCTGCTCTACTCTGTTCTAGGCTATCCCTCAAGGTAATCCTGGGCAAGATTCACTAAATTTGAAATATGCTAATAGTAGGTAAGCACATTTTAAGATACTCTTCTCTAGACTTCTCTCCTCTTCATAAACACAAACATAAATACCCTTCAGATAACTATCTTGTAGCAACTTCTCCCACCTTCCAAGACATTTCCTTCACTGATTTTCTAGCATAAAATGTAGTAATCTTCTTACTCTTAGGACTAGTACCAAATCTTTTTATTCTATATTTCTATTAAGTGAAAACATGAAATTATTTTTATCTCCCTTCCCCATATAATAGATAGTTATATAAGAAAATTTCTGCTAGAAATTTGTTAAAATGATTTATATTCATTGGGTAAATATATCCATAGTTTTCTATTAAAAAAACTTCCTACTATCATAACATTGTGCTTCTGTATAATGACATGAAAAGCAGATTATTATATTTCTTTTTACATGATATGCATAGACAATAAAAATTTCAATGAAACATAATGTGTTGAATGCTTAAAAATGACAACTTGATAACATTCTATGAGTTATGAGCAGGATAGAAATTATATAGGCAGAAATTATATGTTTAAAATATTAAATAATTATTCTATGAATATACAATATTCATTTTTCTTTCATTAATTAAATTTACAAATGGATCTACGCCAATTTGTCAAATGTCCCATCTCTGCTTGTATCTTGCTATAAAATGCCATTAATTAAGGCCTGATATTAGATGTTGAATTAATCACTATGGTACTTAACACAAGAGCATGTTTAGCATTCCTAGGTAAGGCCATTCACTCTTTATAACTGTTATATATTTTTTTCAGAATTAAATTTGATTACCTAATAATGTTTAGCCTAAAATAAAATATCAATGTAAATAGTTACATAAAGCATGAATCATAAGGGACATTCTACAGAGAGTCATGAAAAACTAATATCATAGCTTTTTATACAGGGTTTTAGAAACTTTATATAGTGAATCATCCATAAATTTCACCTGGCAGATTTGTTGAATATTAAGTTCATAGGCTTGTTTGCAATTGTACAATCAGTGTAACTACCCACATGCAACTCAGAGCTTAAGTTGCAATGCTACGCCAATTTGCTCCCTTGTCATAAACAAGATTAATAATGCTTAGTGTCAAGGATAAACAGAAGACCTCCCAGGAGCTCTTTAAGGAGGTTACAAATTTCTCATCATTTCTGCTGAGAGAGGATCATTGGGGTATTGCCATTTATCTTAAAATCACTACTGAGTTATCACATTGACTTAACTTGTGAGAAGAAAGCAAATGTATTATAGTATGAAGATATTTTTTCATACTTAAGGACTGATTATGACAACAATAGAAACATTAAATCCTTGGAGTCCCAAATCCCAGATCATATTTGACACCCTGTGTTCCCCAAAACCGATATAAATCTTGGAAACAAACTTTCATTATTGTATTATTTGGTTATATATAATACCCAGTGCCTTCCAAAATGAAAGAGAAGTGGCTCATTTTAAGGTATAATTTTGGATCGTTTAAAGGCCATAATACAAAAATAAGATAAATATTTTATATTCAGAAGTAATGGAGACTCTGTTTCAAGATCTTAGGGAGAATGTCTCTGTTGCTGTAGCAATGAGAGTTGATGGGGCTCTATAAACCTTTGGGGCCCAAACTCTAAAGCACAGGCAATTCAAGCATCTAAAAATTGCCTTTTACATCCTCGGGGAAGATGCCACCTGGGGTTGGTTCCTTAACAAGGTCTTCAACTAGAAGGTCAGCCACACACCCCCATGAGACTTTTTTGCAATTTGGGCCTACATTATTGAAGTGAGTTCAACTCCATGACAGCTAAGGGGCACAGTGATTTAAGTATGTCTGTCAAAGTAATTCATTTGTATTGAGATTCATTATTGCAAAAATGCAGTATTGAAGAGCTAGAAACCAATGATCTAGCAGTGAAAATAGAGGAAATTCTATCTACAAATAGTATTTTTATCATACCATTATCTTTTTTTTCACTTTTACTTCAAAGAATACAATTGGCATAGTCATTATTTCAAGGAATGTGGTAAAGTGGATGTTAAAAGGATGTGTTCTCCAAAAAACAATTTTTAAGCAATAAAAATATTACTTTATTCTTTTCATTATGATTAGATTTCAGGTGAAAAAGGTAGAACATAACTACTGGAGAAGAGCCAAAGAGAATATTTAGAAATGAAGCCCTTCTGTTATATTTGAACATGTCTATAAATTCTCTGTCACGCAAATATACTTTTAAATGCTTAATATTTTATGTATATATAATTTATACATCTAATGACTAATAGAATTACATAGTATTCCAATTTTAGTGTATGTGTTGCTAAAGTAAACCTATGACTAATATAATTATATAGAAAGCAAATTTCACTGGGACAATTCTCTTCTTTGGGACATAAGTCTTCCTTGCAGCAATATATATATTTTTGTCACTAGATATTCTTCTGTATGCCTTAAATTTAAAGCTGTAATTTGTAATTTGAGATATATGGCAAAAAGATTTATATAAAGTATAAATGCATGCATATGGAAGAGTAATGTATTTTTTGTAGCAACACAAGAACATAAACAGATTCACATTAAATATATTGAGATGGTTGCCTGATGGTGGTAGAGGGAAATTTATTTCTAAATAAAGATGAAGGATGTATTAGTTTGCCAGTGCTGCCATAACAAAATACCCCAGACTGGGTGGGTTAAACAACAGAAATATATTCTCTCGACTCTAGAGCCTAGAAAGCCAAGGGTTGGAAGGTTTGATTTCCTCTGAGGCCTCTCCTTGGCTTGCAGATGGCCACCTTCTTGCTATGTCTTCATATGGTCATTGCTGGGTCTATGTACATGTGTAGTGTCTCTCTCTGTGTCTTCATCTCCTCTTTGTAAAAAACACATCAATCATATTGGATTAGGGCCCATCTCAATTTAATGAACTACCTTTTTAAAGGCCCTGTCTCCAAATACAGTCACATTCTGAAATACTATTTTTTTTTGAAGAAGATTAGCCCTGAGCTAACTACTGCCAGTCCTCCTCTTTTAGATGAGGAAGACTGGCCCCGAGCTAATATCCATGTCCATCTTCCTCTACTTTGTATGTGGGATGCCTACCACAGCATGATGTGCCAAGCGGTGCCATGTCCACACCCGGGATCCAAACCGGCGAACCCTGGGCTTCCAAAAAGCAGAGCATGTGAACTTGACAGCTTCGCCACCAGGCCAGCCCCTGAAATACTATTGATTAGACCTTCAACACATGAATTTTGGTGGGACACAATTCAGCCCACAACAAATTGGAGTAAAAAATATCTTAAGGAAAGAGATGGGCTTGGCCTGGCCCGAAAATAATAAAGTATCATGAACTGAGGAACATGATTATTCTAAACTTCTTTTCCTAGGTCCAAAAACAGTTCAAAGCATGCATATCTTCATTGTATGGAAAACTTGCTCCTGGAAATCTGTTCTGCAGAAGTAATACGAATTATAAACATATACAAAAGTCCTCATAAGAGTATTACTATGTTGAAATACTAGAAACTAAATATATTGTTTGGAAATTTATCAAGTAAAATATAGACATATTTTATGTAATTTTACAGATCTTATAAAAATTTGTCCATATGGATTATATAGAAATTCAAAAGCTTCTGAGAAAAAAATTAAAAATAGTACTAAAAAGATCATATTGCATTGGTTTCTTTTAAAAGAACAAATTATTGTTATATTCTGGGTGAAATAAAATGCCAAGTGTGCATTGATGGTATTTGAAAAATGATGTCACCTTTGTTACTACTGCTTCCAACAAGACATCATTTGCAAGACCTCAAAATGTTATTCAATGTCTTTTTGTTGTAAACGGCCCCACACTATATCCCTAGACTACAATTACTATGATTTCCATCACCGTAGATTTATTTTCCTTGTTTTAGAATTTCATATAAATGAAATAACATAGTATGTTTCTGTCTGGTTTCTTTTGCTCAACTGAATGCTATTGAAATTCACCCATGCTATTGCACGTATGGGCGGTTGATTCCATTTTATTGCTGGCAGTATTTTATTTATATATCACCAATTCATCTTTTTATCTGTTGATGGATAGTTGAAATATTTCCATTTTGTACTATTATAAATAAAGCCATTGGTCACAGTAATATACACATATTTTTCTGGACATGTTTTCATTCATCTTGAATTAGCATCCATGAGGGGAATTCCTGGGAAGTATGGTAGCAATGTGTTTAACATTACTTAAAACTGCCAAACTGTTTTCTTTCTTTCTTTTTTTTTTTTTTGAGGAAGATTAGCACTGAGCTAACATCCATGCCTATCTTCCTCTACTTTATATGTGGGATGACAGCCACAGCATGACTTGATAAGCAGTGCCTAGGTCCGTGCCTGGGATCCAAACCAGCAAGCCCCAGCCACCAAAGTGGAGCACGTGAACTTAACCGCTGTGCCATCAGCCGGCCCCTGCCAAACTGTTGTCTGAAGTGAAGTACTATTGTGCACTTCAATCGGCAACGTATGGTAATTTTGGGAGCTGAACATAGTAGCTGATATGATATTTTGCATTTGGTAATCTAGTATTTTTTATTTTACCCAGACTAGTGGGTGGGAATTAATATCTCATGGTTATTGTAATTTAATTTTCCTGGTGACTAAGCATGTTGGGCTGTTTTGTATGTGTTTATCAACCACTCATATTTTCTTCTGTGAATTGCCTGCTCAGATCTTTCTCCCCATTTTTATTAAGTTGTTTGTCTTTTCACTATTGATTTGTAGAAAATATTTATGTATATCCTGGATCCTATTGAATTACTTTGGCTTCTCAGCTGATAATCAGTTGAACATACATATGTGCACATTTTGGACTCATTCTTTTCCATTGATCTATTTACTATCTTTATAGAATATTGCTCTATGTTGATTACTATAGATTTATAGTTAGTTTTGAAATCTGTGTTATAAATTCTCTAATTTTGTTCTTTTTCAAGATGGTTTAGCTATCCTGGATCTTTCCTTTACTGTATAGAAGCAGATGTAAAGCCAGACATGGGGGACCTTGTTTATGTTAGGAAGGGGAAATTTCTCCCTCTATATCTCTTGTGTTCTTATGGCTGGACTAATAATAAAATTGACACAAGACAAGATCAACAGAAAAAAATTAATATGTGTGCTCAGGAGATCCTAAAAAATGATGCTTGGAGAGTAAGCAAAGCAGGCAGCTTATATATATTTTTTATACAAAGTAACTATAAATTTGTGAGGATTTGACCCAACAAAGAAACTTAGATTTGAGTACTTAATTAGAAAGGAAATAAGCAGAGTTTATATTTGGGGTAGTAAATTAGTAAAGAAGTAACAATGTTTGTTAATATAGGCTTCTCAGCCCTGATTTTTCCACTTTGATGATTAATAAAAAAAATGTAAAGATTTATTTCCTGCTTTCAGGAGAAAAAGAGAGAAGAGCATCCAAATGCTTATTTTTTTTGTTCATTGGCTGCTTTCATGCTGGATATTTACCCAAAGAACTTGAAAACACAAAGGCATAAAGATACTTGCACCCCTATGCTCATTGCGGCATTATACACAATATCCAAGACTTGGAAGCAACCTAGGTGCCCATCAAGGGACGAACGGATAAAGAAGATGTGGTATTTATACACGATGGAATACTACTCAGCCATAAGAAATGACGAAATCCAGCCATTTGTAACAACATGGATGGACCTTGAGGGTATTATGCTGAGTGAAATAAGTCAGAGGGAGAAAGTCAAATACCATATGATCTCACTCATAAGTAGAAGATAAAAACGACAAAAAAAAAAAAAAGAAAAACACATAGCATTGGAGATTGGACTGGTGGTTACCACTGGGGAAGGGGGGAGCGGGAGGGCAAAAGGGGTGATTAGGGTCACATGTGAGGGGATGCACTGTAATTAGTGTTCCGGTAGTGAACATGATGTAATGTATACAGAATTGGAAATATGATGTACATCCGAAAAAAATAAAAATTAAAAAAATACATAAAATAAAATAAATAAATAAAGAGATAATTATTTTTTGAGCCATCTCTCTCCATTATTTTAAAGCCTGAAGCATTCCTGTTCCGTGTGGAAAATTTGAAATCTTTGAGAAAATCCCTTCAAGAAAGAGTATATCTTGCTACCTTCATAAATAAGTCATGAGAAGGGAATTGAAGAAATCATTATGGAGTCAATGCAGAAAATCCACATTGAGGATTTTTGTTATTTACAAAAATCAAATCAGATGTTGAATTTTTGCAGTTGAGTCATTAGGGCTTTGCAAGTATTGCTATTTAATAATTAATACAAATATATTCCAATTTCCTAGCTAAATTATTGTGTTATATCAAGTCATTAATTAAATATGGAATGAAAATAAGCAATCAAAAGAAAACTAAATTTCTAACTCTGGGAAGAATTTGAGAGTTTACAAGTACTAAAAGATTTTTACATAGGTTGGCAGCATTATTTTTAAACTATTGGTCAATATAACGATAATGAGAAAATGTACTTTGTAGCAATAAGGGACAATGTCCCCATCCAGTGAAGTCAGAAATACTATAAGCTTTCTTAGAAAAGAAGATAATGTTTTAGAATCCTTCCTGTTGTATCTATGATATGAAATAGGTGATGCTACCCACCTATTATCACCATTTTGCAATTTTATCATCACAGTATAAAAATAGTATGTCAGCAAATGTTAGTATCCTTTCTTTGAAAATAAAAAAAAAGAGGAAAATACTACTTGGCAAAAAATCACATTGCATAGAACTTTTTCTCAATGTTTTCTTTCTTATGTCAAATTATTATGGATATTTGTAAAACATTGATCCAATAGCACTCATTAGCATGTGGAAGAAATCTTATACATTTATTTTAGAAATAAAAAGCAATAGTATATCTGTTACAAGCACAAGGCTATTTATTACAACATTTAGTATCTTGGCAAAAGAATTAAAAAGCTGCAAACAGTCAAATATTCATCAACCAAAGAATGGTCAAATAAAGTGATTGAACTATACTCAACTGTATATTAAAATGAAATTTATGATGATATTAAAAGTAATATTTAATGTTTATTGGCTAAGAAAGATGGTGAATTCTTACATAAGAAAAGAAAGCTAGGAAGATGATGCACTATGATTTTTTAAAAGCCCTTTCTATATGGAACATGCCTGAAAATGCTGTTAGTATTACTTAACTTTGCTTTCGGTTTGTGAATAGTAATAGAAATGATGGAATCTGGGAAAAATATATTAATGTGGTAAACAAATTGATATGATTAGAGAAAGTAATTTTGGATTTCTTTTATTGTGCTCAATTTATGTTATACTTTTTGATTTAAATTTTTTTCCAGCTTTGTTGAGGTTACAAGTGATAAATAACAGTTGTATATATTTAAGGTGTACAACATCATGCTTTGATATATATATATATATATATATATATATATATAGTGAAATGGCTACCAAAATCAAGCTAATTAACATATCTATCAGATCATAGAGAATTTTTTTTTTCTTTTCATAATGACAACACTTAAGGTCAACTCTCTTGAATAAAGTAAACTTCAGTACATTAAAAAAGGGAAAATAAACAAAATTCTTAGGTCTGGGATGGAGAGACTTTGGTACATATTCTAACTTATTCCTCACAAATTTCACTTTGAATGCTAGGATAGATTGAAGCAAGCATGACTGGGGTAGTGTATATACTTTAAGAAATCTAACAAATGTCTATTCGAATAAGAATACTAAGATCTAAGGCATCTGTTCATTTGCTGAAAGAGTACACAATGTGCATGAAGCATCGTCCTAGCACAGAATCCATGCAACATATTGTCACTGTGTATAAAAGCTTGTGAAGGAGTAAAATAGGCATGAAAAAAATGCAATTAACTATTGAGTGTATCATTTATCTTTAACATTTGTCATTGCTATAGATTTTCCAAAACATTATTGTCATTCCAGTAGATGACCAGATACTCATTTATTTTGACTTTGCCAATTCAAAGTCAGCTTGTTTATCAAGAGGCTATAATAAACCAAAATTAGGTGTAGTGTGAGCATCTGTCAAGGGGGACCCACAATTAGCCAATATTTTTGTCACGGCTCTTAATCAAAAATTTTCCCAAATTTCCACTCTATCTTTTAAATATAAAATATTAACTCAATTTGATTGAAAATCTCATTTTGAGGTGGTTTGGTTTATTTTATAATTAGCCTAGATTATTGAGTCAGTTTTTTCATATTGTGTTATAATCTCACATTTACTTATTTTGTCTCCTATCTAGCCTACATAGTCTTCATGGTTCAGTCTTACTTATCTTTAATACACAGAGACTGCTATAAAATATATATTTCAAATTTTCTGGTTACTTTTGCTCTATTTTGAGTATTTAAGACTTTTTTATCCTAGCAATTCTAAGTCCCACCAAAAGTGTAGTATGATTTGCCTTATTTCTAAATAAAATAGGTTCCAATACGAACTTGAAAATCATTGAGACTCACATTATCTGGCTACAATACTTATTTATTCCATTGAAGTGGAGAAGAGTACAGGGAGATATAGAAAGAAGTGTTTTGTCCAGAAAGCGATGAAAATTTAATCTGGTAAAATATTTCTACTTTTTGATGCTATAATTCTTCTGACAAGGATCAAACAAAAATTTTCAAACTCACCTTGGCAACTGAACATTTAGATTAAATTAAACAGGAATTTACAGTTTTCTTCAGAGTATCTTCTACTTTGTTCCTTAGGCTGTAAATTAATGGATTCAGCATAGGGATCACCAAGGTGTAAAACCCAGAGGCCATTTTATCAATATCAAAGTACCGCTGGGTTTGGGTTGCAGGTAAATTAACAATAAGGTTCCATAGAACAAAATCACCACTGTCAGATGGAAGCTGCAGGTGGAGAAGTCTTTGTAGCTATTCTCGGTTAAGTTCATTCTGAGAATGGCCACAAGGATAAACATACAAGGTTCTAGAACAATCAAGAGGGAAAAGAGCAAATTACAGCTGAAAAAGATCAAAATGCTCAATTCCAGTTCATGTGTGTTGGAACAGACAACGATACCAGAGGGAAGCAGTCACATTAAAAATAACTGATGATGCTAGAGCCACAGAAGAACAAGTTAAATAACTTAATTGTGGGCATAGTGACACAAATAGGCTGTATAGATAAGGAGTAAGTTCCAGCCCCCAAAGCACTTTCTCTGTCACGATGACCAAGTAGAGAAGAGGTTTGCAGATGGGTTTATAGTGATCATAGGCCATTGATGATAGAATAATCAGTTCAGTGATAATGAAGATCTCAAGGCATACTAGCTGGGTGTAGGAAATTGCATTTTTGTGCACTACAAAATTTACTATCATTTTTGAGTCAATGACAGTGTAGTAACCAAGATTAATAATCAACAAATGCAAAGGCATTTGTTGCAAACAAATCAGTGGCAAAGGAATGACTGTATTTGGGCTGCACATACATAAACATCAAAGTCCCATAAAATACTATGACCACAGTCAAGTGGGATGCACAGGTAGAAAAAGCCTTGTACCTATACTCAGCAGAGTACATCCTGAGAATGGCTATGTGGATGAACAGGTAACACACAAGAAACATCAGAAGGGATGAAATCAAATCACCACTGGCCAAAATCAGAATAATCAATTCAATTTCCTGTGTATTTGAGCAGAGCAAAGATGACAAAGGAAACAATCACAATAGAAATGACTGACAACATTATAACCACAGAAAGATAAATTAAAAATCTTTACAGTGAGTAGAACAGAAGCATGTGCTATAGAGAGAGGGGATTGTCACAAGCACCTGACAAACACATTATGACGTGATAACTGGATAGAGAAGAGGGTTACAGATGGCCACATAACAGTCATAGGACATTGCCAACAGAATAAAGTGTTAACTAATAATAAACATAAAAAAGAAAGCTATTGTATAACACAAAAATAACAGAAGATTGTATTTTGATGCACAAAAAGATGTACCAACATTTTGGGTCCCATGGTTGTTGAATATCCAAGATCAGTAAAAGCCAGCTGTCTGAGAAAGAAGTACATGGATGTTTGTAGCCTTGAGTCCATCTTGGTGAGGATGACCATGCCCAAGTTGCCCACAACTGAGATCATGTAGATGATGAGGAAGAGCCCCAGTAATGGAGCCTGAAGCTCAGGGCATTCTGTGATACCCATTACAATGAATTTATTTAGCATTGTTAGATTTTGTGTTTCCTTGCAGGTTTATCTGTAAGGTAAAGAAAAACAAAACTTTTTTTCTCACAAGCTTTAGCATTCTGTGGAAGGAGCCACAGTGCTTTTTCACAATTTAATATCTTTGTTGAATACCAATTGACATTCTTTTAAGTTACTCTCTTTGAGATAATTATAACTGCTTTCTGTCAGATACCACTTGAAATTGAAGAACATTGTACCATTTCTATAAAACTGGGTACTTAAAGTCTGTTAATATCCAAATAATACTTTTCATACTTCAATGTGTGGTGAAAATCCTCTTTTGTCTCATCAAGAAATCTGGAATCTAAATTTATTTAAATTTATTTATTTAAATAATCATAAAACATTCAATTATATCATGAAGGTCACAAAAAAGAGCCTAGACACATGAAATAACTAAGAATTTGGAAGGACATCAAAAGGAGAGACTGAATACCTGCAGCTTCTTAATTTTTCCAATTTTTAAGAATTCATGTCTAGTTATGCTTCATTTGATCTCAGTTTTGGGCTGCATTAAGATATAATTATTTATTTAAAATGAATATTTTATAAGCAATGGCATGATGATGTTTCAAAGGTGCTTTTGTGCATTTAGTCTGTCAACCCATGTGAAAATACTTGAAACATTAATATGAAGACTAAAGGAGAGGGGTCCTAGTCCTGCTCAGGCGTTATGGAGTAGAAGAAGGCAAAGAGAACTGAATCAGAAATGGTCACATTTTGCTAGGGCTTCACCATTGGATTAATGTGGAACTTTGGATGTGTCCCTGAAATTTGTCCATATTAGGAACAGAAGATACCACACTAAATATTCTTTTTACCTGTGATGAAGCTTCTGTCTTGACTCCCTCATGTGTTTCTTTCATGGAAAAGTGAGAACAATTTATGAATCTTTTTCACGTTTCAAACTCTCCCTGAGGGCATGCCAAGCAATTTGGTGATTATCCCTCAAGTATTTGGGAGCACAACAAAATGTCCTGAGGTTTCCCTTTGTCAAGGACGATTGGTATTCACTGACTTCTCCTTCTTTCTTTCCTTTCTTCCTTCCTGACTTAATTCCTCTCTCCTTCTCTTCCTTCCTCCCTCCCTCTCTTCCTTCTTTCCTTCCTGCCTTTCTTCCAATTTTTTAATTTTGATTAACTTTCCTTTTGTACCATACAAGAATCTTAATTAAAATATTGTACCTATAGAGCATACCCATCAAGAGTCTGCTTTTCCACAGAGGTCTCCTCGGATGATTGATGCAGTAGAAATGTTTAAACACTGTCTAATTACATGATTTAAAAACATTTAGGAAATTAAAACAAGGCATTATGCAAATATGAGGTTGCTTCCTTGATTTGTTGTTCGTGTTGTTTTACTTTTCCCTCAGGGACAGATATTAGTTATCGTTACTTGTCATTTTATTCTGAGTTTCCATCACCTGTTTACCACTTGGCTTTTGCTTTTGTTTGTTTTCTTTAACGCATATGGTATCATTTCAGTTATTCCATTCTGTGCAACCCCCACTCCGAATCAGATCTATTCCATCTTGGTTAAATGGGAGTGAAATGACTAAATTACATTAAATGCAAGTTTAATTTTTAAGACAATGATTCTTATAACAAATTGTTTTCACATATTTATACCATTTTACTTTTCCACCAACTGTGAATGAAAGTCTCTATTCCTCTATACACACACACACACACACACACATATGTCATCATACATATGTTATATAGTTTTATCTTATTGGATTTTTAAATAGAATTTCATTAGTGAATAATGATGCCAAGCAACTTTTTATGTGCATATTTGCCCTCTTTATATGTTATTTGGTAAAGTGATTTTTCAAACATTTCGGCTATTTATTATTATTATTTTTATTATTGAGTTGTGAGACCTCTGTATGTAGTGTGGAACAAGACCTTTAGGAGATGCATTACTTGAAAATATTGTGTCCCAGAATATACCTTGGTTTTAATTCCTCCTAAGACCATCTTTTGAAGAGCAAAAGATTTAATTTTGATGTCCAATGTATCAAATTTTTATTTTATCAGTTTTCTTTCTGGTGTTGTATCTAAGAAATCTTTACATAACCGAAGGTCATTTTAATATTTCCAATTATTATTATTCTGAAATTTTTAGATTTTCAGGTATCACATTTACACCTGTGAACCATTTTCTGTGAATCTTTGTGTGTTATGGATCAATGTTCAATATTTGTGTACGTGCATCTAATTAGTCCATCATTACTTTTACAAAGTCTATCTTTTCCCCGTCAAATGATCTTTTTGCTTTTGCCTTGTGGGAAGTTCACTGTTCATATATGCATGGGTCCATTCCTGTTCTATCAATATCGTTTCACTGAAGTAGAATTTTAAGAACTGTAGCTTTGAAATAAAACTGGAAAGCAGTTATTGTTTGTCTTAGCATTTGTATTAGAACTTTGTTCCTCCTTTTTAAAGTTAATTCAGCTATTCTAGGTGTTTTGTGTTTCTTCACATATTTTACTTTCATCTTCCCAAAACCTACCAAAAAATAATACCTGCTCGGGTTTTTATCAGTGTTGCACTGAATTTATAGATACATTTGAGAAAGTTTGATATTTTAACAATATTGAATATTCCAGTAAATGAACATGGTATATACTCATTTAATTAGGTTTATTTAACGTCTTTTAAAATGTTTCTTAATTATTAGTGTTCAGGCTTTTCATATATATCTTTTCAGGTTTATTTTTAAGTATTTTATCATTTTAAAGTATTTGTAACAGGTATTTTAAATTTCTATTTCTAATTTTGTAGGGGCAGCATATACTAATCTTTCTTTTGAAATGATGATAAGTTCATTTTCTAATTTAATAAATTTTCTGTAGATTCAGTTAGATTTCTACCTGTACAATCTTGTCATCTACTTATAAACACAATTTTATTTCCTCTTTTCCAAACTAAACACTTTCTATTAAATTTTTCTTCTTGCCATGTTGTGTTGGATAAAATCTCCAGTACAATATTGAATAGAATTAGAAGATCCTACTTGTCTTGTTTCTAATCTCAGTGGAAATGTATTTCATTTTTTAATATAGTACATGATGTTAGTTGTAGGTTTTTTGTTGGTGAACTTTATCAGGTTTAGAAAGTCTCATTTAACAGCAGTCTGGTCAAAATTTTTATTCCTAATGGATGTTGAAACTTTAAAATGCTCTGGTGCATTTATTGAGGTACTAAAAAAAATTTCCTTTTCAGTTTCTTAATATGATTATTTCATTTTTCAATATTAAACCAACTGTAAATTTCTGGGGTAAGCCTAAAATGGCACATTATTGTTTTTACATTATACTAGATTCAATTTAATAAAATTTTATTAGAGTTGTTGCATAAATGGTTATGACAGATATTGCTCTGTTGTTTTCTTTTCTTATAATACCTTTGTCTGCTTTTGATATCAGGGAATATCTCTCCTCATAAAGAAAGTTGGGATATACACCAGCACTTCAGTTTTCTAGAATAAAATGCATAGAATTGATTACTTCATTTTCCCTAACCATTTAATAAACTTCCCTGTCAAGACACCTGGACCAGTTTTGAAGTCGTAAGGGTTATTTCTCATATGCAATTCCATAATGATCTCCTTTTCATCCTAGATTTTTTATACTGAATTTCTTAATGTCCATTTACATGAAAATATATAGTACACTCATTCCTATGATCCTAACCTAAAACACAGTTTGTTTCTATTTTATTTTATTGATGTTATGATAGTTTACAACATTGTGAAATTTAAGTTGCACATTATTTGTTAGTCATTGTATAGGTACACCCTTTCACCCTTTGTACCCACTCTCAACTCCCCTCCCCACTGGTAACCACTAATCTGTTCTCTTTGTCCATGTGTTTGTTTATCTTCCACATATGAGTGGAATCATACAGTGTTTGAATTTGTCTATCTGGCTTATTTTGATTAACATAATACCCTTAAGATCCATCCATCTAGTTGTGAATGGGATGACTTTGTCATTTTTTATGGCTGCGTAGTATCCCCTTGTATATATATACACCATATCTTCTTTATCCAGTCATCACTCAATGGGAACTTAGTTTGCTTCCACGTCTTGGCTATTGTGAATAATGCTCCAATGAACATAGGGATGTGTAAGTCTCTTAGAATTGCTGTTTCAAGTTCTTTGGATAGATATCCAGTAGTAGGATGGCTGGTTACTATGGTATTTCTAATTTTTTTATTAAGATTATGATAGTTAACAACCTTGTGAAATTACAGTTGTACATTATTGTTAGTCATGCTGTAGGTACACCACTTCACCCTTTGTGCTCTCCTCCCACCCCCTCTTTCTCCTGGAAACCACAGATCAGTTCTCTTTGTCTATATGTTAACTACCACCTATGAGTGGAGTCATACAGAGTTCATCTTTCTCTGTCTGGCTTATTTCACTCAACATAATACCCTCAATGTCAATCCATGTTGTTGTGAATGGGACTACTTTGTCCTTTTTTATGGCTGAGTAGTATTCCATTGTATATATACTATATCTTCTTTATCCAATCATTGGTTGCTGGGCACTTTGGCTGGTTCCACATCTTGGCTATTGTGAATAATGCTGCGATGAACATAGGGGTGCATGGGACTTTTGGAATTGCTGATTTCAGGTTCTTGGGTTGATACCCAGTAGTGGAATGGCTGGGTCATAAGGTATTTCTATTTTCAACTTTTTGAGAAATCTCCATACTGTTTTCCATAGTGGCTGCACCAGTTTGCATTCCCACCAACAGTGTATGAGGGTTCCTTTATCTCCATAGCCTCTCCAACATTTGTCATTCTTGGTTTTGTATATTTTTGCCATTCTAACAGGTGTAAGGTGATAGCTTAGTGTAGTTTTGATTTGCATTTCCCTGATGATTAGTGATAGTGAGCATCTTTTCATGTGTCTATTGGCCATACGTATATCTTGTTCGCTGAAATGTCTGTTCATGTCCCCTGCCCATTTTTTGATGGGACAGTTTGATTTTTTTGTTGTTGAGCTGTGTGAGTTCTTTATATATTATGGAAATTAACCTTTTGTCGGATAAATAACTTGTAAATATTTTTTCCCAATTCGTGGGCTGTGTTTTTGTTTCAATCCTGTTTTCCCTTGCCTTGAAGAAGCTTTTTAGCTTGATGAAGTCCCATTTGTTTATTCTTTCTATTGTTTCCCTCATCTGAGGGCTTATGGTGTCCAAAAAGATTCTTTGGAAACTGATGTCAAAGAGTGTACTGCCTATATTCTCTTCCAAAAGACTTATTGTTTCAGGCCTAATCTTTAGGTCTTTGATTCATTTTGAGTTTATTTTTGTGAATGCTGGAAAAGAATGGTCAATTTTCATTCTTTTGCATGTGGCTGTCCAGTTTTCCCAGCACCATTTGTTGAAGAGTTTTTCTTTGCTCCATTGTAGGCCCTCAGCTCCTTTGCCACAGATTAGCTCTCCATAGATGTGTGGTTTTATTTCTGGACTTTCAATTCTGTTCCATTGATCTGTGCGCCTGCTTTTGTACCAGTACCATGCTGTTTTGATTACTGTAGCTTTGTAGTATGCTTTGAAGTCAGGGATTGTGATGCCTGTGGCTTTGTTCTTCTTTCTCAGGATTGTTTTAGCAATTTGGGGTCTTTTGCTGCCCCATATGAGTTTTAGGATTCTTTGTTCAATTTCTGTAAAGAGTGTCATTGGGATTCTAATTCAGATAGCATTGAATCTGTAGATTGCTTCAGGTAGTATGGACATTTTAACTATGTTTATTCTTCCAGTCCATGTGCATGGAATGACTTTCCATCTCTTTATGTCATCTTCAATTTCTTTCAAGAAAGCCTTGTTATTTTCATTGTATAGATCTTTCACTTCCTTGGTTAAATTTATCCCAAAGTATTGTGTTCTTTTTGTTGCGATTGTGAATGGGATTGAGTTCTTGAGTTCTTTCTCTGTTAGTTCATTTTTGGCGTTTGTAGATGCTACTGATTTATGTATGTTCATTTTATACCCTGCAACTTTGCTGTAGCTGTTGATTGTTTCTAATAGTTTTCCTATGGATTATTTGGGGTTTTCTATATATAAGATCATGTCGTCTGCAAACAACGAGAGGTTTACTTCTTCATTGCCTATGTGGATTCTTTTTATTTATTTGTCCTGCTGAATTGCTCTGGCCAACACCTCCAGTACTATGTTGAATAGCAGTGGTGAAAGTGGGCACCCTTGTCTTTTTCCTGTCCTCAGAGGGTTGTGTTTCAGTTTTTGTCCATTAAGTATGATGTTGGGTGTGGGTTTGTCATACATGGCCTTTATTATGTTGAGGTACTTTCCTTCTATACCATTTTATTGAGGGTTTTATCATAAATGGATGTTAGATCTTGAACGCTTTCTCTGCATCTATTGAGATGATCATGTGGTTTTTGTTTCTCATTTTGTTAATGTAGTGAATCACGTTGATTGACTTGTGGATGTTGAATCATCCCTGTGTCCCTGGTATAAATCCCACTTGATCATGCTGTATAATCTTTTTGATGTATTGCTGTATTCGGTTTGCCAGAATTTTGTTGAGGATTTTCGCATCTATGTTCATCAGTGATATTGGCCTGTAGTTTTCCTTCTTTGTGTTGTCCTTGTCAGGTTTGGGGATCAGGGTGATGTTGGCTTCATAGAATGTGTTAGGGAGTACTCCATCTTCCTCAATTTTCTGGAATAGTTTGAGAAGGAAACGTATTAAATCTTCTTTGAATGTTTGGTAGAATTCTCCAGAGAAGCCATCTGGTCCTGGACTCTTATTTTTGGGGAGGTTTTGACTACTGTTTCTATTTCTTTACTTGTGATTGGCCTATTCAGATTCTCCATTTCTTCCTGATTCAGTTTGGGGAGGTTGTAAGAGTCTAGGAATTTATCCATTTCTTCTAGGTTGTTCAATTTGTTGGCATATAGTTTTCCATAGTATTCTCTTATGATCCTTTGTATTTCTTTGGTATCTGTTGTGATTTCTCCTTTCTCATTTCTAAATTTATTTATTTGAGACGTCTCTCTTTTTTTCTTAGTGAGTCTGGCTAAGAGTTTACTGCTTTTGCTAATTTTTGCAAAGAACGAACTCTTTGTTTCATCGATCCTATCTACTGTCTTATTTGTTTCAATATCGTTTATTTCTGCTCTAATTTTCATTATTTCCCTCCTTCTACTGACTTTGGGCTTTGTTTGCTCTTCTTTTTTTAATTCTTTAGGTGTCATTTGAGGTTGTTTATGTAAGATTTTTCTTGCTTCTTGAGGTAAGCCTGCATTGCAATGAATTTCCCTATTAGGACTGCTTTTGCTATGTCCCAAATAAGTTGGTATGGTGTATTTTCATTTGTCTCCAGATGATATTTGATTTCTTCTTTAATTTCTTCAATAATCCACTGTTTGTTCAGTAGCACGTTGTTTAGTCTCCACATTTTTGCCCCATTCCCAGCTTTATTCTTGTAGTTGATTTCTAGTTTCATAGCATTATGATCTGAAAAGATGCTCAATATTATTTCAACCCTCTTGAATTTATTGATGCTTGCTTTGTTTCCCCAGATATGGTCTATCATTGAGAACGTTCCATGCACACTTGAGAAGAATGTGTAACCTGCTGGTTTTGGATGAAGTGTTCTTTACATATCTATTAAGTCCATCTGGTCTAATTATTCATTTAATTCTATAATTTCCTTTTTGATTTTCTGTCTGGATGGTCTATCCATTGATGTTAATGGGGTGTTGATGTCCCCTACAAGTATTGTATTGCTCTCGATGTCTCCCTGTATTTCTGTTAATAGTTGCTTTACAAATTTTGGTGCTCCTGTGTTGGGTGTGTATATATTTATAAGTGTTATGTCATCTTGGTGGAGTGTCCCTTTTATCATTATAAACTGCCCCTCTTTGTCTTTCTTTATCTGTTTTGCTTTGAAGTCTACTTTGTCTGATATAAGTATGGCAATACCTGCTTTTTTTTCTTCATTATTAGCTTGGAGTATTGTCTTCCATCCCTTCACTTTGAGTCTGTGTTTGTCTTTGGGGCTGAGGTGTGTTTCCTGGAGGCAGCATATTGTTGGATCTTGTTCTTTGATCCATCCTGCTACTCTATTTCTTTGATTGGAGAGTTCAATCCATTTACATTTAGAGTGATTATTGAAACGTGGGGGCCTACCGCTGCCATTTTATCACTTCTTTTCCAGTTCTCTTCATTTCCTTTGTTTCTCGTCCCATGAATTTTGGATTCCTAATTCAGGTAGGTAAATTTCTGTACTGGGTGTCTTCTTATTTGTAATTTGTGTCTTTATTCTTGTTATTTATTTACTGGTTACAAGGTGGTTTGTATAACACATCTCGTAGATGAGATAGTCCTTTTTCTGATAGCCTCTTATTTCCTAAAATTAAAACATTCCATCCCTTTTCTCTTCCCCTTCTCGGTTGTTAGTGTCAGATTTTTTTCCTCTTCCTTCTTGTGTGGTGATTTTGTGGTTAAAATGACAAGGTTATCTTTATTTATGGTGTTTCCCTTCCGTTTATCTTTAATGTTTTATTTAACTTTTGCTAACCTGTTCTGATGAACTGCTACTTTCTTTTATTGTCCTTCTGCTTATCACCTTTGTTCTGGATTTTGTAACCCCTTCCCTTTTTTTGATTTTTCAGGTATGAGGGTCTTCCTGAGCATTTCTTGAAGAGGAGCCCTTGTGGCAATGAACTCCCTTAACTTTTGTTTATCTGGGAAAGTTTTAATTTCTCCATCGTATTTGAAGGATATTTTCGCTGGGTAGAGAATTCTTGGCTGCGGGCTTTTCTTTTTCAGAGTTTTGAATATATCATTCCACTCTCTTCTAGCCTGTAAGGTATCTCCTGAGAAATTTGCTGATAGCCTTATGGGGGTTCCTTTGTAGGTTATTTTCTTCTGCCTGGCTGCCCTTGGTATTTTCTCTTCGTCATTGACTTTTGCTAGCTTCACTACTATATGCCTTGGGGTTGGTCTTCTTACATTGATAAAGTTTGGAGATCTATTGGCTTGTGTCACTTGAAGTTCCATCTCTCCCTCCAGGTTTGGAAAGTTCTCAGCCATTATTTATTTGAACAGGCCTTCTGCCCCCTACTCATTCTATTCTCCTTCTGGGATACCTATAATCCCTATGTTGCATCTCTTAATTGAGTTGGATAATTCTCCGAGAGTTTCTTCATTTCTTTTTAGTCTTACTTCCCTCTCTCCTCCTCTGTCTGCAGCATTTCTATATTCCTATCCTCCAAATTTCTAGTTCTGTCCTCCATATTATCAGCCCTACTTTACAGAGAGTCCAGATTTTTCTTAATCTCCTCCATTGTGTTCTTCATCTCCAGTATTTCTAACTTGATCTTCTTTATAGTATCAAACTCTTCTGTGACATAGCTCCTGAACTCGTGGAGTTGTCTATCTGAATTCTCTTTTAACTCCTTGAGTTTTTTAATAATGGCTGTTTTGAATTCATTGTCAGTTAGGTTATAGATTTCATTGTCTTTGGGATTGTTTTCTGGGTACTTGTCATTTTCTTCTGTTCTGGAGATTTAATATATTTTTTCATACTGCTTGATGGCATGGATTTGTGCCTCCACATAGAGATAGAGTTTAGTTACTGCTTCCACCTGTTTCAACTGGTGTAGGGGAGGAGCAGCTGTTTAGACTGCACCAACCAGGAACCCTGTCAGCTGTTACTGACTGGACCTGGACCCCTCCTCATAGTCACAGTGGTCCTGTGGGGTCCCTCATCAGTTGTGGGGGCAATTACAAGAGGGCCTCAGGCTGCTGGTGCCTACTGTTGCAGACCACCTAGACGCACTCCCTCCTTGGGGTCTGCAGCGGTGCTATGGGCTTTCCCAGCACCCAGGAGCAAGATCACCTATAATTGCAGCTCTGTCAGAGCCCACAAGTTCTCACTTGTCCACTATAGTTTGCAGCAGAGCTTTGGGTGTCTTCTGCAGTCTGTGGTAAGCTCACCTAGCTGTGCTACTTTTGCCTCAGGGCCTTCCAGCCTTGTGATTGCCGGTCAGGGCCTCTCCACTAGTGCTGTGCAGAGGCTTTTGCTTAGTCTGCTGTGGGAACCTGGAGTTTCCCCGTGGGCCATGGAGCCAGGCCCTGGAGCTCCACCCAGCTCCTGACCATGCCCTCGAGATCTCTGGCTGCCTCTTGCACCCTCTGGGGCACCACCGGAGTCTGTGAGTCCTGTGGCGGCTGGTGAGCTGCTGCCTTTCTTGTAATTCTGCTCTTTGGGAGCTCCCCGGCATTCTCAATTCTGGGTGGGGCCTCTCTGCTAATGGCAAGCAGCGGCTTTCCCTGTTGCTGGTGCTGGACCCTGGAGTTTCCCCCTGGGCCGTGGAGCCAGGCACTGGAGGGCCACCTGGCCCCCAAGCACACCTCTGGGATCTCTGGGTGCCTCTTTCACAATCTGGGACACAGCCAGAGTCAGTGAGCCTGGCAGTGGCTGGTGGGCTGCTGCCCTGCTGGGAAATCCGTTCCTTGGGAGCCTCCCCATGTTCTCAATGCTGGGTGGAGTCTCTCTGCTAATGGCAAGCAGAGGCTTTCCCTGCCAGCGGATGTGGGACCCTGGAGTTTCCCCCTGGGCTTAGGTGTAATCACAGGGGGCTTAGGTAGGGCTGTAGTCACCTGTTTCCACCATCGCTCCACCAGTACTCCACCAGTACACACCCGCCCTTGGTGTGAGACGATGCTATGGGGGAGTCCGCTGGAAGAGAGCCTCTTGCAGGTACTAGGCTGTCCACAGGTGGGGGTCAGAGAGTTTTCACCTATCTCCACCTCTTCCCAGGGGGGGAAGTCCATCTGCCCTCTGATGTACAACAGCATGGGTCTCTCAGGTGTCTTGAGATGCTATATGGATAGCCTTTGTTAACCGATGAATGTCTAATTAGTTGTAGATTCGAAGGGGGAGAGACAAAGAAGACTACTCACTCTGCCATCTTGGTCCCACCTCCCAGTATTTCTATTTTTAACTTTTTCAGACATCTCTATAATGTTGTCCATAATGGCTGAACCAGTTTTAATTTCCACCAGCAGTGAATGAGGGTTCGTTTTTCTCCACAACTTCTCCAACATTTACTTTTTGTCTTGGTAATTATAGAAATTCTAATGGGTTTAAGGTGATATCTTAGTGTAGTTTTGATTTGCATTTTCCTGATGATCAGTGAGGATGAACATCTTGTCATGTGTCTAATGACCATCCATATATCTTCTTTGGATGACTGTTCATATCCCCTGCCCATTTTTTGATTGGGTTGTTCGATTTTTTGTTGTTGAGTTGTGTGTGTTCTTTGTATGTTATAGAGATTAACCCTTTGTCAGATATTTGATTTCCAAATATTTTTTCCTAGTTGGAGGGTTGTCTTTTCATTTCAATCCTTGTTTCCTTTGCCTTGGAGAAGCACTTTAGTCTGATGAAGTCCCACTTGTTTATTCTTCCTATTGTTTCCCTTGTCTGAGAAGATATGCTGTCTGAAAAGATCCTTTTAAGACTAATATCAAAGACTGCACTGCCTATATTTTCTTCTAGAAGTCTTATGGTTACAGGTCTTACCTTTAAGTCTTTGATCCATTTTGAGTTTATTTTTGTGACTGGCATAAAAGAATGCTCTATTTTCATTCTTTTATATGTGGCTGTCCAGTTTTCCCAACACCATTTGTTGGAGAGACATTCTTGTCTCCATTGTATGTTTTCAGCTCCTTTGTCAAAGATCAGCTGTCCACACATGTAGGGTTTGATTTATGGGCTTTCAAATCAATTCAATTGATCTGTGTGCCTGTTTTTGTACCAGTACCATGCTGTTTGAATACTATAATTTTGTAGTATACTTTGAAGTCAGGGATTGTGATGTCTCCAGCTTTGTTCTTTTTTTCTCTGGGTTGATTTAGCAATTCAGGTTTTTGTTGTCCTATATAAATTTCAGGATTCTTTGTTCTATTTCCGTGAAGAATGTCATTGGGATTGTATTCGGGATTGCATTGAATCTGTAGATTGCTTTAGCTGGTATGAACATTTTAACTGGTTTTTCATTCAATCCATGTGCATGGAATGTCTTTCCATCTCTTTATGTCGTCATCAATTTCTTTCAGGAAACTCTTGTAGTTTTCATTGTATAGGTTTTTCACTTCATTGGTTAAATTTATTCCAAGATATTTTATCCTTTTTGCTGCAATTGTGAATGGGATTGTGTTCTTGAGTTCTTATTCTGTTAGTTCGTGATTAGAGTATAGAAATGCTACTGATTTATGTAAGTCAATTTTGTACCCTGCATCTTTGTTGTAATTGTTAATTATTTCTAGTAGCTTTCTGATGGATTTCTTTAGGGTTTTCTATGCATAAGATCATGTCACCTGCAAACAGCGAGAGTTTCACTTCTTCATTCCCTATTTGGATTCCTTTTATTTCCTTTTCCTTCCTAATTGCTCTGGCCAAAACCTCCAGTACCATGTTGAATAAGAGCGGTGAGGGTTGGTACCCTTATTTTGTTCCTCTTCTCAGAGGGATGACTTTCAGTTTTTCCCTATTGAGTATGATGTTGGCTGTGAGTTTGCCATGTATGGGCTTTATTATTTTGAGATACTTTCCTTCTATACACATTTTATTGTGTTTATCATAAACGGATGTTGGATCTTGTGAATACTTTGCATCTAATGAGATGATCATGTGGTTTTTGTTCCTCATTTGTTAATGCGGTGTATCACATTAATTGGCTTGCAGATGTTGAACCATCCCTGTGTCTCCAATATACTGGTATAAATCCAACTTGATCATGGTGTACGATATTTTCAATGTATTGTGACATTCAGTTTGCCAGTATTTTGCTGAGGATTTTTGTATCTACATTCATCAATGATATAGGCCTGTATTTTTCCTTCTTTGTGTTGTCCTTATCTGTCTTTGGTATCAGGGTGATGTTGGCCTTGTAGAATGTGTTAGGAAAATTCCTCAATTTTCTGGGATAGTTTGAGAGGATAGGTATTAATCTTCTTTGAATTTTTGGTAGAGTTCTCTAGAGAAGCTGTCTGGTCCTGGAATTTTATTTTGGGGGAGGTTTTTGATTACTGTTTTGATCTCTTTACTTGCGATTGGTCTCTTCAGATTCTCTATTTCTTCTTGATTCAGTTTTGGGAGGTTGTAAGAGTCTAAGAATTCATCCATTTCTTCTAAGTTGTCCACTTTGTTGGCATACAGTTTTCCAGAGAAATCTCTTATAATCTTTTTATTTCTGTGGTATCTGTTGTAATTTTCCCTCTTTCATTTCTAACTTTATTTATTTGGGTCTTCTCTTTTTCTTAATGAGCCTCGCTAATGGTTTGTCAATTTTGTTAATTTTCTCAAAACACCAGCTCTTGGTTCCGATTTCATTTAATTTTGCTCTAATTTTTATGATTTCTTTCCTTCTGCTGAGTTTGGGCTTTGTTTGTTCTTCTAATTCTGTTAGGTGTAGCTTGAGATTGCTTATTTGATATTTTTCTTGTTTGTTGACTTCAGCCTGTATTGAAATGAATTTCCCTCTTTGGACTGCTTTTGCTGCATCCCAAATGAGTTGTTATTGCGTGTTTTCATTTTCATTTGTCTCCAGATGATATTTGATTTCTCCTTTGATTTCTTCAATGACCCATTCGTCATACACTAGCATGTGGTTTAATCTCCACATCTTTGCCCCTTTCCCAGCTTTTTTCTTGTAATTGATTTCTAGTTTCATAGCGTTGTAGTCAGAAAAGATGCTTGACATTTTTTCAATCCTCTTAAATTTGTTTAGGCTTGCTTTGTTTCCCCACTTATGATATATCCTTGAGAATGTTCCATGCACAATTAAGAAGAATGTGTAACCTGCTATTTTTGGATGGACTGTTCTATTTATTAAGTCCATCTGGTCTAGTTTTTCACTTAATTCTACAATTTCCTTTTTGACATTCTGTCTCAATGATGCATCTATTGAATTAAGTGGGGTGTTGAGGTCCTCTACTATTCTAGTATTATTGTTGATATCTCCTTTTTGTTTTTTAAACAGTTGCTTTATGTACTTTGGTGCTCCTGTGTTGGGTGCATATATATTTATGTCTTCTTGATGGAGTGTCCTTTAATCATTATATACTACCCCTCTTTGTCTCTCTTTAACTGCTTTCTTTTGAAGTCTGCTTTGCCTGATATAAGTATGGTGACACCAGGTTTCTTTTGCTTGCTATTAGCTTGGAGTAGTATCTCCCATCCCTTCACTCTGAGTCTGTGTTTGTCTTTGGGGCTGAGATGTGTTTCATGGAGGCAGCATATTTTTGGGTCTTGTTTTTGAATCCATTCTGTCACTCTGTGTCTTTTGATTGGGCAATTCAATCAATTTACATTTAGAGTGATTATTGAAATATGGGGGCCTAATCCTGCAATTTTAGTGCTCGTTTTCCAGTTCTCCTGCTTTCCTTTGTTTCTTGTCCCATGTATTTTGGACTACTAATTCAGTTCGGTAGTTTTCTATGTTGGTATTCCTGGTTTTCTCCTTGTTTGTAATTTGTGTCTCTGTTCTAATTATTTGTTTAGTGGTTACCATCTGGCTTGTATAAAACATCTCATAGATGAGCTAGTCCATTTTATGATAGCCTCTTATTTCTTTAGACTAAATCAATTCCATCTCTTCCCTCTTCCTGTTCTACGTGTTATTGTCACATCTTTTTTTGATCTTTTGTTGTGAGTTTGTGGTTAAAATGACACAAATATATGTATTATTGGTGTTTCTCTTCCCTTTATCTTTAATGTTATAAGCAAGCATTGGCTAGCATGTTCTGATGGAGAGTACAATTTTCTGATTTTGTCTATCTACTTATCTCCTGGCTCAGGATTTTGTAACCTCTTTCTTTTTTAATTTTTTTTTTTTCACTTTGAGGGCCTGCCTGAGGATTTCTTGTACGGGAGTCTTGTGGCAATGAACTCCCTTAACTTTTGTTTGTCTGAGGAAGTTATTTCTGTACCATATTTGAAGGCTATTTTCACCAGATAGAGTATTCTCAACTGGAAGTTTTGTGTTTCAGAATTTTGAATATAATTCCATTCTCTCTTCTAGCCTGTAGTATTTCTGCTGAGAAATCTGCTGACAGCCTGATACAAGTTACTTTGTAGGTTATTTTCTGCTGCCTTGCTGCCCTTAATGTGTTTCATTTGTCATTGACTTTTGCCAGCTTTAATACAATATGCCTTGGATATGGTCTTTTTACATTGATAAGATTTGGAGATCTATTGGCTTCTGTCACATGGATTTCCTTCCCCCTCCCCAGGTTTTGGAAGTTCTCAGTTATTGTTTCTTTGAACAAGCTTTCTGCTCCATTATTCTTCTCTTCTCCCTTTGGGACACCTATAATCCTCATATTGCATTTCCTTTTTGAGTTGGGTATTTCTCAGGGAGGCTTCTTCATGTCTTTTTAGTCTTACTTCTCTCTCATCCTCTATCTGAAGCATTTCTTTATTCCTATCCTACATACTGCTCATTCTGTCCTCCATATTGTCAGCCTTACTGTTCAGGGAGTACATATTTTTCTTTATTTCAACCGTTGTGTTTTTCATCTCCAACATTTCTGACTGGTTCTTCTTCATAGTTTCAAGGATTTTTGTGATGTAGCTCCTGAACTCATTGAGTTGACTGTCTGTATTCTCTTTTAACTCATTGAGTTTTTTAATGATAGTTATTTTGAGTTCTTTGTCATTTAGTTATGGATTTCTGTGTTTTCAGGATTTTTTTCTGGGTACTTGTTATTTTCCTTCTGTTTTAGAGATTTAATATATTTTTTCATACTTCTTGATGGCATGGATTTGTGCCTCTGCATAGAGATAGATTTGCTTACTGCTTCCACTTGCTGCCACTGGGGGGAAAGAGCAGGAGCTGTGTAATCTACACCCAACAGCATCTCTGTCAGCTGTTCCTGACTGAGCCTGGGCCACTCCTTGGGATCACAGTGGCTCTGGGGGTCTCCCATCAACTGTGAGAACAGTCACACAGGGATGCTTGGTTGCTGCCACCTGCTCCTGCAGGCCCACCAAGACACAGCCCTCCCTTAGGGACTGCAGCATTGTTATGGGCTTTCAAGGCAGCCACGCGCTTGTTCACCCAAACTCAGCTCCTCCACTGTCTGGTCCTAAATTGTACCAGCTGTTGTGCTTGTTGGTTGGGTCCTCCCCACTGATTCTGAGCCTGTGCCACTCCCTTGAATGGTGGTGAGATTGTATACCCTCCCACTGGTTGGGAGATCGATCACACAGGGGCTCAGGTCTGCTGTCACCTGTTACCACAGTACCACCAGTCATCCTGACCCTTTGCCACTGCAGTGCTTCTGTGGGTATTTACTGTAGCCTGGGTCACTTTTTCCCAGGCTGCAGATACTCCACCATCTGTTCCTAGGTCACACCAGCCTTTGACCTTGGTGGACAGGGACTTCTCATTGGGATGGAACCTGAGTCACTCCCTGGGGCTATGGTGGGACTGTGGACTTTCACACTGGGACTAGGAGCAATCATGCTAAGGCTTGGGGTTGTCCCTGGCCACTCCTGCAGTCATGCTGGATCTCACTTTCCCCTTCAGAGCCATAGCCAAGCTATGGGCATTTAAGGCAGCTGCTGGATTGTCCACCTGGATTAGCAGCTGTACTATGTCTGCTCCTAGGTTGCACTTTGTGCTTGGTGGGCAGGGTCTCTCCGCTAGATACAAGCTGAATCTCTCTGAGGGGCCACCATGGGACCATGGATTTTCCCACTGGACCAAGGAGCGATCATACTGGGGCACTGGGTTGTCACTGCTCACTCCCACTGCCCTCCTGAGCTTCACTTACTCCATTGGGGATACAGCAGAGGTATGGGCATTTAAGGCAGTCCCCAGTTTCTCACCCAGCCATGTTATGTCTGCTCCTAGGTCACCCCAGCCTTTGTGCTTGTTGGGCAGGGCTTCCCTACCGAATCTGAGCCTGAGTCACTCCCTGCACCTGTGGTGGGACTGTGGATTTTCCCACTGGTCCAGAGAAAAATAGGGGTGCTCAGGGCTGAAGTCACCTCTTCTCACAGTCACCCTGAGCTGTACACCCACCCTTGGGGCTGCAGTGGTGCTATGACTGCTTCATCCTGGAGAGATTTGCTCACAGGTACTGGGATTTCTGGGAGCTGGAGACTTCTCTCCTATCCCCACCTCCTCCCTGGGGGTAGTCCATTCACTTTCTAATGTATAGCAGCACAGATCTCGCAAGCATCCTGAGGTGCTGTGTGAGTATCTTCTATTGATCAATGAACGTCCTTTTAGTTGTAGTTTGAAGGGGAAGAGATAAAGAGAACCATTCACTCTGCCATGTTGCTGATGTCACTCTCAGATTTTTTTATAGATATCCTTAATGTCTCTAAATTTTATGTACTTTTCATACTCTAAGTTTTATGAATCTTTTTCCATAATTATTGCATAATATTTTAAAATATGATATTTTTCATAATATCACATGAAAAATTTGTTATGTTCACATTCCTGAATTTTTCAATTTTTATATTTTCTGGAAACATTTAAAACTTTCTGAAATAGCATAAGTATACTTAAAATGAATTAACTAACATTTAAAATGCATCAAATATTTTACAAAATTTGTAAATCTCAATAAAGTTTACTCTTTCTTTTCAGATCATAATGCTACTAAACTAGAAATCAACTACAAGAAAAAAGCAGAGAAAGGTGCAAAAATGTGGAGACTAAACAACACGCTTCTGAACAAACAATGGATCACTGAAGAAATTAAAGAAGAAATCAAATATTATCTGGAGACAAATGAAAATGAGAACACAACATACCAAATCATTTGGGATGCAGCAAAAGCAGTCCTAAGAGGGAAATTCATCGCAATACAGGCTCACCTCAGGA
The DNA here is from genome assembly GCF_041296235.1 of Equus asinus. Classification (NCBI taxonomy): domain Eukaryota; kingdom Metazoa; phylum Chordata; class Mammalia; order Perissodactyla; family Equidae; genus Equus; species Equus asinus. The sequence continues at coordinate 19,463,245 of NC_091806.1, forward strand.
AATAAGAAAAAGCTCACATAAGCAACCTCAAATGACACCTAACAGAACTAGAAAAAGAAGAACAAACAAAGCCCAGAGTCAGTAGAAGGAGGGAAATAATAAAAATAAGAGCAGACATAAACGATATTGAAACAAAAAAGACAATAGAAAGGATCAATGAAACAAAGAGTTGGTTCTTCGAAAGAATTAACAAAATTGACAAACCCCTAGCCAGACTCACCAAGAAAACAAGAGAGAAATCGCAAATTAATAAAATTAGGAATGACAGAGGAGAAATCACAACAGATACCAATGAAATACAAGAGATCATAAGAGAATACTATGAAAAACTATATGCCAACAAATTGAACAACCTGGAAGAAATGGACAAATTCCTAGACTCCTACAACCTCCCCAAACTGAATCAGGAAGAAATGGAGAATCTGAATAGGCCAATCACAAGTAAGGAAATAGAAACGGTAATCAAAAACCTCCCCAAAAATAAGAGTCCAGGACCAGACAGCTTCTCTGGAGAATTCCACCAAACATTCAAAGAAGACTTAATACCTACTCTCCTCAAACTGTTCCAGAAAATTGAGAAAGATGGAGTACTCCCTAACACATTCTATGAAGCCAACATCACTCTGATCCCCAAACCTGACAAGGACAACACAAAGAAGGAGAACTACAGGCCGATATCACTGATGAACATAGATGCAAAAATCCTCAACAAAATTTTGGCAAACCGAATACAGCAATACATCAAAAAGATTATACACCATGATCAAGTGGGATTTATACCAGGGACACAGGGATGGTTCAACATCCACAAGTCAATCAACGTGATACAGTACATCAACAAAATGAAAAACAAAAACCACACGATCATCTCAATAGATGCATAGAAAGCATTCGACAAGATCCAACACCCATTTATGATAAAAACCCTCAGTAAAATGGGTATAGAAGGAAAGTACCTCAACATAATAAAGGCCATATATGACAGACCCACAGCCAACATCATACTCAATGGACAAAAACTGAAAGCCATCCCTCTGAGGACAGGAACAAGACAAGGGTGCCCACTTTCACCACTCCTATTCAACATAGTTCTGGAGGTGCTGGCCAGAGCAATTTGGCAGGAAAAAGAAATAAAAGGAATCCAAATAGGTAACAAAGAAGTAAAACTCTCGCTGTTTGCAGACAACATCATCTTTTATATAGAAAACCCCAAAGAATCCATAGAAAAACTATTGGAAATAATCAACTACAGCAAAGTAGCAGGGTATAAAATTAACGTGCATAAATCAGTAGCATTTCTATACACTAACAATGAACTAACAGAAAAAGAACTCAAGAACTCAATCCCATTCACAATCGCAATGAAAAGAATAAAATACCTTGGGATAAACTTAACCAAGGAAGTGAAGCATCTATACAATGAAAACTACAAGACTTTCTTGAAAGAAATTGACGATGACATAAAGAGACGGAAAGACATTCCATGCACATGGATTGGAAGAATAAACATAGTTAAAATGTCCATACTACCTAAAGCAATCTACAGATTCAATGCTATCCCAATCAGAATCCCAAGAACATTCTTCACAGAAATTGAACAAACAATCCTAAAACTCATATGGGGCAACAAAAGACTGCGAATTGCTAAAGCAATCCTGAGCAAGAAAAACAAAGCCGGCGGAATCACAATCCCTGACTTCAAAACATACTACAAAGCTACAGTGATCAAAACAGCATGGTACTGGTACAAAAACAGGTCCACAGATCAATGGAACAGAATTGAAAGCCCAGAGATAAAACCACACATCTATGGACAGCTAATCTTCGACAAAGGAGCAGAGGGCCTACAATGGAGAAAAGAAAGTCTCTTCAACAAATGGTGCTGGGAAAACTGGACAGCCACATGCAAAATATTGAAAATTGACCATTCTTTTTCACCACACACCAAAATAAACTCAAAATGGATCAAAGACCTAAAGATTAGGCCTGAAACAATAAGTCTTTTGGAAGAGAATATAGGCAGTACACTCTTTGACATCAGTTTCAAAAGAATCTTTTCGGACACTATAACTCCTCAGTTGAGGGAAACAATAGAAAGAATAAACAAATGGGACTTCATCAGACTAAAGAGCTTCTTCAAGGCAAGGGAAAACCGGATTGAAACAAAAAAACAGCTCACTAATTGGGAAAAAATATTTACAAGCCACTTATCTGACAAAGGGTTAATCTCCATAATATATAAAGAACTCATACTGCTTAACAACAAAAAAACAAACAACCCGATCAAAAAATGGGCAGAGGACATGAACAGACATTTCTCAAAAGAAGATATTAATATGGCCAATAGACACATGAAAAGATGTTCATCATCACTAATCATCAGGGAAATGCAAATCAAAACTACACTAAGATATCACCTTACACCTGTTAGATTAGCAAAAACATCCAAAACCAAGAGCGACAAATGTTGGAGAGGTTGTGGAGAAAAAGGAACCCTCATAGACTGTTGGTGGGAATGCAAACTGGTGCAGCCACTATGGAAAACAGTATGGAGATTTCTGAAAAAGTTAAAAATAGAAATACCCTATGACCCAGCCATCCCATTACCGGGTATCTATCCTAAGAACCCGATATCAGAAATCTCAAGAGTCCGTTGCACCCCTATGTTCATCGCAGCATTATTTACAATAGCCAAGACGTGGAACCAGCCTACATGCCCAGAAACTGATGATTGGATAAAGAAGCTGTGGTATATATACACAATGGAATACTACTCAGCCATAAAAAAGACAAAATTGGCCCATTCACAACAACGTGGATGGACCTCGAGGGTATTATGTTAAGCGAAATAAGCCAGTCAGAGAAAGACGAACTCTATATGACTCCACTCATAGGTGGAAGTTAGTATATTGATAAGGAGATCTGATCCGTGGTTACCAGGGAAAGGGGGGGTGGGGGGAGGGCACAAAGGGGGAAGTGGTGTACCCACAACATGACTAACAAAAATGTACAACTGAAATCTCACAAGGTTGTAATCTATCATAACATTAATAAAAAAAATGCATCAAATATTTTACAAAATTTGTAAATCTCAATAAAGTTTACTCTTTCTGGTTTATTATTTGAGAGACTGTAGAAGGAACACAAAGATTTTTAGAACTGGGATATTAGATTACCTTAGTGAGACTTTATTTTTTTAAATGCAGATACTAAAAATTTTTACTTTTTTCTATTACAAAAGTCATAATTATTAACTAAAGATAATTTGGGGTAACACATAACCAAAAATATTAATTTAAACATTTTTGTTATCTTAGCAGACACTAATAACTAATGTTAACATTTCACTGCATCTCTACCCAACATACATTTTCTAGAAAGAAGTATTTTCTTATAACTGTATTTTCAGAGTTCCTACATATTTCCAGTACAATTTTTTCCTTTTCTTCTTTTGTCAGGAAGATTGACCTTGAGCTAACAGCTGTTGCCAGTCTTCCTCTTTTTGCTTGAGGAAGATTATAACTACGCTAACATCTGTGCCAATCTTCCTCCATTTTATGTGGGATGCCATTACAGAGTGGCTTGATGAATGGTGCTTTGACAGTGCCTAAGATAAGAACCTATGAACCCTAGGCTGCTGAAGCAGAGCATGTAAACTTAACCAGTATGACACTGGACTGAACCCCAATTTTTTTCTTAATAATTAAAAAAAAATTAACTGTAGACATTTTTAGTAGTATTTATCCTCACATGAAAAAATACATATTTTATTTCAATGAGTTACTTTTATTCAAATTTGATTGACTATACAGAAAATTGTAGTCTATGAGTGACAAAGAAAACAGTTGAATTTCAATATGATTTACATAAAGTTTAATGACTGTTAATAATACTAAAAATAAACCAAAGAAGTGGAAATTAAGGAGTTAGGAGGAAGTTTTTCAAGAAGATATAACATATAAATAAATTGATAAATGTCTTATTATACTTACACTAGAAATGTAGTATAGCTCAAATCATGTGTTTATTTCCTTTTTCTTTCTATAAGAGTGATTATCAAGTTGATGCAGTCAAACAATGAGTCCTACTAAATGTATATTAGACTGATAGGAACAAAAATTGAGGAAAGTCACCCCAGAAAAAAGGCAACAAACCTAATTCAACAGAGTGGACATCTTATGCAAAGATAAAAAACAACTAGCTGTTGAATTTTAAAAAAGAAATAGTCTTGTGTTTCAGAAAGATAAGGAAGCATAAAAATCCCATTAGTCAACAACAAGCAGCTCAGAATCAAGATCTCAATAAAATAAAAAATAAAAAATTGAAAGCTTCCATGGGAGATTTCAAGAAATTTATCTTTTTTACTCCAGCTTTATTGAGATATAATTGACATATAACATTGTGTAAGTTTAAGTTGTCCAATGTGTTGATTTGACACACTTATATACTGCAAAATGCTTACAACTTAGCATTATATAATATTTCCTTCACTTCACACGTTTACTATTTTTTGTTGTGAGAAAATGTAAGATTTACTGTCTTAGTAACTTTCAAGTATACAATACAGTATTATTAACTATAATCAGGGAAATTTATCTTAATTGGTTTATCCACTGGTATAGAGAAATGGACTGATTCAGTAAAATAAGATTTTGTGCTGCTCTTGTGAGTTATGAATTTCTAAGTAAGTCTAATTAATGATCTTTCTAGGGCTCCTATATGAAAGCAACTACACTGATGAGAAAAGGGCAGGAGCCTAAGATCAACCACATGGTATGCAAGGATTTGAGCAAATTCATATGACTGATGACTTCAAATCATAGCACTACACTGAGCCTCCTTAAAATCACAACTTTGAATTTAACACATGACATAGAAGAGCGTGACGGCTAAAACAGAAGGATGTGCTTGTGTAAAAGCACATGCTCACTCACAAACATATTCATAGACACTGGGATGTTTATTCAAATAGTTGAGAAAAATATGAGAATAATTTGAATTCATCTTTGTACCTAATATTCTTCCTCACTCCTACACAGCACACCCACTCTCCTTACCCTCTCTTATGGTCTATAGTATCCTAATGCATTCTACTGCAGTATAGAATTTACTTGATTATTATAATTGATCTCTGCCCCTCAAGAAAGGAAAATATTTTTTGTACTAATATATTTATAGCACATAGAGGGGTGACTGACACTTATAAGGCAATCTCTAAGTGTATGTTGAACTCACCCATGCTTGCTATTCCTTCTAAAGACACAGAGCAAAGTTGGAATCCCATGAGCTGATTATTGAAAATCATATTGTCCATAAACTTTAAGAAAAAAGATGGCATAATTTTTTCCACATTCATTGTACTGAATATTTTACATCTTTTTTTCTCAAGCTATAGGTCAAGGGATCTTAACATGGGGATAATGAGTGTGTAAAATATGGATGCCATTTTATCCACGTGGAAGGAATGACTAGACTTCAGCTGCACATACAAGCATATCAAAGTCCCATAAAACACTGCGGCCATTGTCAGGTGGGATCCACAGGTGGGAAAAGACTTGTTCTTACTCTCAGCAGAGTTCATCCTGAGAATGGCTACAAGAAGGAGCAGGTAAGACATAAGAACAAACAGAAGGGAAAATATCAAACTAAAACCTGATAAGATCAGAATAGTGAATAAATTTCATGCATGTTTGAGGAAAGCAAAAATAACAAGAGAATATAGTCATGGTAGAAACGATGGATGATATTGTAGCCACAGCAGGATAAATTAAAAATCTTTACAGTGACTAGAAGAGAAACAAATGTGTTGTAGAGATATGGAATTGCCACCAGCACCTGACATACGCTTTGTGACATGATAACTGAGCAGAGCAGAGAGTTACAGATGGCCACATAGAAGTCATAGGACATTGCCTGAGAAAAAAATACACAAGTACTTTGTAGTCTGAAGTCTAACCAGTAAGGATGACCAAGCCCAAGTTGCCCACCTTTGACACTATGCAAATTCTGAGGAAGAGCCCAAATAATAGAGCATGCAGTTCAGGGTGATGTGAGATTCCCATGAGTATGAATTCATTCAGAACTGTTAGATTGTGTTTTTCCATCCAGATTTATTGGAAAACCCATGCTGAAAAGTGACATCAGCATAGTAAATACCTTTCATGCGGTATAATCTGGTATTGTCTTATTATACAAACCTAGTTTAAATAAGATAAATCCAAGTTTCCCATCAGCATATTTTATAATAAACCCATCTCCCACAATAAAACATATGTCTACATAGAGTGAGATAGGAATACTGATAGAGATAGGATTGGCAATGGAGATAGAGTTGTGTTTTTCAATTGTGGAAGATTTATCCTCCAAAGAACATTTGACAATATTTAGAGTTATTTTGGTTTTCACAACTTGAGGGAGGGTGGTTCTGACATATCATGTTTAGAACCCAGTTATGCTGCTAATTACCCTGCTATAATAAAACTGTCTCTCCACAAAAAAAAAGACCTATCCAGCCCAAAATTTCAATAGGGTCAACATTGGCAAACACTTCTATAGATAGATAGATATAGATATTGATATAGAGATAGATATATAAAGATATAGCTATAGATATTGATACAGATGTAGGTATAATTATGGAAATAGATATAGGAAGCAAAAGTGAAAAAAAGGTAAAACTCGAGATGTTAGGTGCATAGATGATTATCAAGCCTTTATGTTTGTCATTTGTATAATGACAATTACATAATTACTCATACCAAATTACAATCACATGATATAATACGTATTAATTACATAGTAACAATTTTAACATCCAAATTCCAGTAATCTGTAGAGACATTTAAAAGAGTCTATTGTAAGCCATAGTCCTTTCACACTCTTATGCCTACAGGTGGTACGGGATGAAGCAAATAACCCATTTGACTGATACAGGACCTAGGTGAATAAGCAGGAAACTCTAACAGATCATAGTAGAGATTATTCATCTTTATGAGGGAAATATCCCAGGAAATATACACATAGGTGGATAGAGTCTTTACTACATCTACAGTTGTAGTATCCACAAAGGAGTACTTTGAGCAAATAATGTAAATTATCTTACTCTGTTTTTCTATATCAGCAAAATCAACTCTTCAGTGCAGGGTTCTTGGGAAAGACAAATGAGAATTAAATGTTGCAGTGTGTTTATGGTACCTGGAAATATCCCTAAAATATCAGCTGTATAGTGGGTTTTTCTTCTGTGTTTAATTATTTTTTAAGTGGACACAATATGTTGTATGAAATGGCTTATCTTTACATATGTATGCATGAGTTCTCTCTGTGTCTCTCAACTTCTTTGTGAGGGGCATGATGATGCATGGATGGCATAGTGTGTTAGCCAGATAACTGTCCCCAGTGCATCCCCCACCATGACCCAACTCTATGACAAGAATTGTACCATCAATGTTTTGTTGTTTTGGATAACTTATTTTTACTTCACTTAAAATATTAACAAAAATTTACTAAAACCAAACTATAGCTTCCTCCCAAGGTACATTTTCATTATAACTGACATATACTAAGTTGTTTGTAACACATCAGATATATATTGTCTTGGGCGAATATAGGATAGTAGGAGGAAATTCAGCAAACTGAAGGAAGTGAGGCCATTGAAATTGGTTTTATATATGAAGTTTCATGAAAATTCCCTTTGGATAAAGGATCCTCTACATAAAGAAAAAAAAATATTTTAAGGTTACTATATTACCCTGCTGCATACTGATAAAATACACAATTTGATACATAGATATAGATATATGTATGCAGATTCTGGGAATTGTGTTAACTCCATCTGCCACCAAGAACTGCTCCATATTATGATATATGCATTAACACAGAGAAATACATGTATAATGAAACAAAAATATGTATTAAAATTTCTAATAAACCACTAATTAAAAAAATACCACAACAGTATAAGGAAGGCTGGCTAGAATAAAAGAATTACTGGTTTAAAAAATTGTGGGTATCAATGCTTCCTTTAAAAAGAGAAAGAAATAGAATTTATCCTGGGGCCAACCTGATGGTGCAGCAGTTAAATTTGCGAGTTCCACTTCAGTGGCACAGGGTTTGCCAGTTTGGGTCCTGGGTGCTGACAGACGCATGGCTTATCAAGCCATGCTTTGGCAGGCATCCTGCATATAAAACAGAGGAAGATAGGCATGGATCATAGCTCAGGGCCAATCTTCCTCAGCAAAAAACGGGATGATTGGTGGCAGATGTTAGCTCAGGACTAATCTTCCTTGAAAAAAAAAAGAATTGATCCTGTTTACAAGGAAAATAGCAGTGTCAGGGGTCTCTGAGTGAGCACTAATATAGCAAATAGAAAAGTACGATATTTATAACACTAAGTTGTAAATGTGTTTACAAGAAATCCACACTTTCTCACAAAAACATTGTTATAAAGTTGTGAGCTTTCGATAGCCTATCCTATCCCCATATACATATCTTTCTTATGTCAGAAACACTAAACTGTTGCTAAGAAAAAATATTTTAAATTGATAGAATAAGAAGCAATATAAATTTTGTTTAGGTGCAATGACGAAAAGATAAAGGAAACAAATTATATTGCTAGGAGTTGATTTCCTCTAAGATGAGGAAGGATGGAAGGGCTTTCTCTCACCAGGTTTAGAGTTCTATGGAAAGTATCAAATTACTTTTTCATTGTTTGCTCTCTGTGTTGTCAGTGTATTATATTTAAAGCTATAATCTGAGAAAATTTTATCTGTTTTCTGTCAGATTCAATCAGAAACTGACATGCTGAACATTATACCATCACCATAAGAGTGGGTGCTTAAAAGTCTCCTGACCTCCAAAAATTGGTTTTCACCACAATGGAAGGCAGAAAACCCCATTTTGCTCATCAAAATTTCAGAAAAAATTCACATTTATACACTGATTTAAGTATTCATTGATTCTTTTCTTTGTTTTTAAATTAAGTAATTTATTTATTGTTGGATGTGCATCATAATATGTTCCGAATTCTGTGTAGATTACATCATGTTCACCACCTGAAAACTAATTATAGTCCATCCTTCACGTGTGAGCCTAATCACCCCTTTTGCCTTCCCCCCTCCCCCCTTCCCCTATGGTCATTAATTTTTACTATGTGTTTGATAAGCAAATGCAAAGAGCCTAGACTCACTAAACGATTAAGGATTTGGAAGAACGTCAAACTAGAAACTGAATACCTGCAGCTTCATAATTACATTTTTATTTTTTATTCTTGACTCTTTAGTTAGGCTTTATTGTCTCTGAGTTTTGTCCTTTATTATTCACATGGTTAAGTTTTTATATAAAACATAACTGTTACATAAGAAAAGTGGCACTGACATTTCAAAGATGCTTATTCATTAGTGTTTGTGAAAACATTTTTGAAGAATTAATCTGAAGAAAAGGGAGAGCAGTCCTATTCTGCTCAGGCATTGTCAGTAGCAGAATATACACAAAAGTGAATCATAAATCCTAATATTTTGCTATGCTGTGCCGTAGTATAAAAGGGCTATCTTACAAATGTCATCCAAACTATTTGAATATTGGTATAATACAGCATCACATGAAATATTCTTTTGCCTGCCATTAAACCTCTGTCTTTGTTCCCCTTTGTACTTCAGAACGTGGTGCAGTGAGGGCAATTTATGGATTCCTTTTCACCTTCTGAGACTCTCCCTGAGGAGATGCTAAGCAATTTCATGAATGTCCCTGAAGCATTTGAAAGCTTAACAGAATTCACTGGAGGGGGTGTGGTTATTAATAGTACAGAACAATTTGCATTTACCAGCAAAGTGAGTTAAATTTATTTGTTTACTTACATATTACATTCCTATCTTTTACTCTTGATTAGCTTTTTCCCCCACTTTGATGATTAATTTTCGAGTCCACGTGGCTAGGCTTGGTGTCAGTTGTTTTGTCAAACACCAGTCTAGATGTTGCTGTTAAGATATTTTTTAGATGTGATTAACTTTTAAATTAGTAGACTTTGAGTATAGCTGATTCCTGTCCAGAAAGTGGAGGTGGCCTCATCCATTCAATAGCAAAGACTGAGCTCCCCTGAAGAAGAAGGAATTCTTCCTCCGAGCTGCACCATAGAAATTCTGCCTCAATTTCCCACCTTTCTACTCAAGATTGCAACGTCAACACTTTCAGTCTGCAGCCTGCCCCACAGGTTTCTGCCTTATTACCCCCCGTAATTACATTATACCATTTCTTAAAATTTATCTCTCTAGATAGAAATTCCCTATTCATTCTGTTTCTCTGGAGTACCTTCACCAATACAACCAAATAGGGATCTAGATTACTATGTCTATACAACAAGCCTGTCAGTATTCTTCTAGTTCTTAAATGGTCTCCTCAAGTGGATGACACAAGGGAGACATGTTTAATCACTGTCCTATTGCATTATTTAAAATATTTAAATGAACCGAGAATAATAATAAGTTCTGTACATGTAAGATCTTTTATTCATGTTTTTTCTTTGTTATCCATACAGAGAGGAATTAGTTTACTCCTATTTCTCATTCTCATTTCATAATGAGTCATCATCATCTGTCTGTTTAGGACTTCTCTTTCATTATATTTGCCTTCATTACATTTTAATAATTCTTGTTCTTCCATCATGTCCAATACCCACTCTTATTCATCTTGTCTACTTTGACACATATTTTACTGTGCTTGATATAAGTCCTGCGTAGTCAATACATTGCTCAAGAATGTAACATTTTGTGTGGATATGTTTTGCTATGCATATATGTTATTGAGCTGTAAATTATCTTGTTGAGTTTAATTCACTTTAATTATTTGTTATATATCCATATTGGACTTGTTTTGCTTCCTTCTTCCTTGCAGTCAAAAATATATAAAAAAATGTATGGACATAGTCTTTACAGGTAGATTATTTGGTTTTCTCCAACCTCAGCTATCACTAACGCTACTACAACACACATTCCAACAAAATGTCAAGCTTGACACTTTTATATGTCACGAACAAATTTTCTGTGACATACACATCACGTATCTGCCTCTGTGCATGTGCCTGTGGATATAGATACATCATTTACATCTATACATAACCCACATTTGTACACACATATAGTAGTGAGATCTCTTTGTAAGAGAAAATATAATATGCCAGTTAATTTTGTTCAATTTTTCATACTGATTGTACCGGTACACTCTTCCACCAGGAAATATATGAGGTCTCCTGGATCTTCACATCTATGACAAGAGCCTAAATTATGTTCCTTCCTGTTAATTATTATTGTAAGATGTGTGTTTCTATTATCAAATTTTGCATTTGGTTTTGTTTGATTCTTGGTATATTTATAAATTAAATAAAGCATTTTATTGTAACATCATTGATAGTAACAAACTGAAAATACATAAAGTGTAAATTTGATAAGTTTTGAAATATATGTGCATCCAAGAAACCATTAAAGCAATTAGATAATGAGCATATCCATCACTCCTAAAATTTCTTAATATCTACATAATAATTCCACTCTGCTTCTTGCCTCACAGTAGCCCAAACAGCCTTAGAATTTGCAATTTTACTTTTATTTTGAAGTAACATGGAATTACCATAAGTTGCAAAAAAGAGCACAGAAAGTTCGTGTGTCCCATTTCGTTTCCCCAATGATAACAACTTGAATAAATACAGTACAATATCACAACCATGAAATTAACATTAGTACAATCCACTAACTTCATTAAGATTTCACCATTTTTGCATGCATTCATTTGTGTGTTTTTGTATATATAGTTCTATGCAATTTTATCATATGCATGCATTTGTGTAATCACTACAACAGTGATCATACAGACTCAGTCCATCAACAGAAGTCCCTTATGCCCTTCCTTTATAGTCATGACCCCTTCCCTTCCCTCATTCCCTGGCCTTTAATCAACCACTAATCTGTTTTCCGTCACTATAATTTTATCTTTTGAAGAATGTTCTATGAAAAAAATACCATTTGTAAGGAAATGCTATTTGTAACCTTTTGTGATTGGGTGTTTTTACTCAACACAATACTCTTGAGGTCCATCCACACTTTTGTATGTAACAATTGTTTGTTCTCTTGTTATTGTTATGTAGTATTTCATGATATTGAGGATACAGTTTGTTCAAGCATTCACCCACTAGAAGACATTTGTGTTGTTTCCAGTTTTCAACTATTATAAATATAGCTTCTTATAATCATCTTCATAAAGGTGATTCTCTGAACATAAGTTTTCATTTCTCTAGGGTGAATGTCCACGAGTGTGGCTCATAGGTTTTTACAAATCTGAGGTAGTCCAACTTATCCATGTTTACTTTTACAGACTGTGCTTTGATATCATGTCTATAAACTCTTCACTAGCTCTAGGTTCTAGGTATAGATTCTCCCCTATGTTCTTGTTTAAATATTTTATAGTTTTATGTTTTACATTTTTTCTATTTTGAATTAGTTTGAATTGCATGAGGTTTATGTTAAAATTATTTATTTGGTATTCCTATGGATGTCCAATTAGTCCATCAACATTTTTAAAAAGGTTATTCTTTATTGAATTAACTTTTTACATTCAAGAAGGATTAATTAGACTTTTGTGAGGTATATTTCTGAGTTCTTGAATGTCTTCAATTAATTTATGTGTCCATCTCTCCACCAATATCGCACAGTCTTGATTACTGTAAATATATTGTAAGACAGCATGATGTAGGATATTTCCTATTTTATTATTCTAAAATTTTAAATGAATTTTGCCTATGCTAGTTTCTTGGCTTTTCACATAAATTTTAGTATAAATTCATCAATATCTACAAAGTATCTTGCTGAGATTTTTATTGGGTTGGGATTAAACCTATAGATCAATTTTGGAAGAACTGATGTCTTTATTATATTTAGTCTTCTAATCTCTGAAATTATGTCTGCATATTCATTCAGATCTTCTTTGATTTCTTTAGTCAACATTTTGTACATTTTTAGTATACAGATATTATACATTTTTAAAATTTTATAAATAAGTAATCCATTATACTTGGGTGATTTATGTGTTCTCTTAGCTTGTACCTAAGTAATTCATTATTCTTAGGGTATTTTTAAGCTCTATCTATCATCTATCTATCTATCATCTATCTATCTATCTATCTATCTATCTATCTATAGTATTATTTTGAATGTTAAACCCACCATATATGTCTGGATAAAAGAACCATTGTGCATTATTGTTTTTAGTTAATGCTAGATTCAGTTTGCTAAAATTCAGTTTAGATTTTTGATTATATGTTCAAGACAGATATTGTTATGTTGCTTTCTTTTCTTACAATACTTTTGTCTGCTTTTTATATCAGGGCAAAGCTCTACTCGTAAAGGTGGAGAATACACCTCCTCTTTAGTTTTCTGAAGAATATGTAGATAACTGGTTACTTCTTTTTCCCTAAACATTATGCAGAGTTCCCTAGTCAAGTCACTTAACGGATCTTGGGGTGGAGGAGTGTTAATTTGAACACAGATTTACTGTATGAGATCATCTTCATTTTCAAATTTTTATAGTGTTTTTCATACTGTCCATGCAGATTAATATACACATATATATACACACACATATATAATACTCCTGTTAAGTATCATCCTCACCTAAAGCACAGAGTATTTTTTTCGTAGAAAATTTTAGTGTCAGCTTAAGTTTCTTTTGTATTTTTCTTATTCTAATTTTTGTTGATCTTTTAAAATCAGTATTGTATTATGCACTAAATTTTAATAATCTTCAAAACATTTTATCAAATATTTGTTAAATACTAATCTCTCATTTCTTGAATTTTTTTATTCTATGGAAAAATAACAAAAACTTCTTGGAAAAACTCATATGGCTACTTAATAATGAAATAGAGAGTAACTTTTAAAATGAATGAAATATATTATCAACATTTGTAATTATCAACACATTTTTGTTCTCTTTTTGGTATATTATTTGTGGGACTATCAAAAGGCAGACCAAGATTAATTTTACAATTTGTATATTGGGTTATTTTTACTGACAGTTTATTTGTTGAAATCAAGATATGAGTCTTTTACTTTCTTCTGTTATAAAAATCATAATTATTCACTGAATAAATTTTGCAGAAAACATATAAGCAGTAAATATTAATTAACCTTTCTGATAGTATCAGTACCCAACAACAACTAGTATTAACATTTCACTCTTAGCGTACTCAAAATACGTTTTCTAGGAAACAAGTAATTTCTTATATTTATATATGCATAGTTCATATACCTAGGTATATGATTTCTTCATAATAATTAAAAAATAAACTGTATAAACTTTTTAGTACTATTAATCTTCAAATGACAATATATGTATAATTTATTTTATTCCACTGATTTATGTTTCAAATTTGAACAGCTAAATGAAATATTATATTCCATGATGGTGGACTAAGAATAATGTCCAGTCCCTCTATCATGTAAATAAAGTCCATTTAATGTTACAAATACTAAAATTAAACAAAAAAATGGAAGAATTTAGGGAGGGTTTAGAGAAAGTTTGTCCAGAAGACATAATATGTATATAAATTGTTCATATCATGCTATACTTTCACTAGAAATATGGTATAGACCAATTCATGACACAATCACTTTTCACTTCTTAAAAGAGGAATTATCAAATCACTGCTGTGAAACAATGGAGCCTGATAAAAAGTATACGACACAGTCATAGGAACCAAATTTGAGGAAAATCGGCAACATGAGAGGCAACAAACTTAATTCATCAAGGTAGAACTCCTATGCAAATACATAGCAGCAACAAAAACATGACTTTTAAAGAAGAATTATTTTTGTTTTTCAGAGAAATAAGGAAAAACAACAATCCATGACACGAAAACAGGCATTTAAGAATCAAGATCAAAGTGATAGAACAAAAGTAAAAAAAAAAAAAAATAGAAGCTCCATGAGAGACCTCAAGATATTTATCTTAATTGATATATCCATTCTTACAGAAAATTGGAGTGATTTAGACAAAATTAGTTTGATTTGGATCTTCTGAGTTGCTGAAATGCCAGCAGTATTGAGTTGATAGACTCTCTCGGGCCCATATGTGAAATAATGGCCCCGATGGGGAAAGAATAGGACCCTATGATCCCCACATGGAAAAGGGGCATCTGAGGAAATTGAGCTGACTCTTGACTTTAAATGCTCACATACAATGAGCCTTCTTGAAAGTACAATCAAGTTTGATCTTAACATACCTCACAGAACAGTATAATGACTAAAACAGAGAAATGTGCTTACACAAAGACACACACACATTCACAAACACACATAGAAACTTGAAAGCTTATTCTAAAGTTTGTGAGAATAAAAGAGTCATTTGAACTCCCTTTCTGTATCCACCATTCTTCTTCACTCCCACACAGCATAGCCACTATCCTTACCTGATCTTATTGTCTATAGTCCCTAATCCGTGCTACTGTACTATAAAATTTACTTAATTATTATGCTTATACTTCCTCTCTTCCTCTCAGAGATGGCAAGGGTTTATGTGTTTTTTATTTTCATGAATGTATATACATCACTTAGAAGAGTGACTGGCACATAGAAAGCATTTTCTAAATATAGGATGACCATATCTGTGTTTTCTTTTCTCTCTGAAGGGATGTCCCTAACCATGTTTATAGGAATCATATTGGAAAGTGAACCTTGGGAAAATATATTGCATAGTTTTTCCATATCGTTTGTACTGCATATTTTACATCTTTGTTCCTCAAGCTATAGATCAAGGGATTCAACATGGGGATAACCAGGGTGTAAAATATGGAAACCACCTTCTCAGTATCAAATGAATGACTAGACTTGGGTTTCACATACATAAATATCAATGTCCCATAGAACACTGTGACCACTGTCAGGTGGGATCCACAGGTAGAAAAGGCCTTGCATCTACCCTCAGCAGAGTTCATCCTGAGAATAGCTACAAGGATGAGCAGGTAAGACAAAAAAACTATCAGAAGAGATAAAATCAAATTAAAAGCTGAGAAAATCAGAATAATTAATTCAATTTCATGTGTGTTCGAGCAGAGCAAAGATAACAAAGGCAGGTCATCACAGTAGAAATGATGGATGATATTGTAGCCACAGAAGGATAAATTAAAAATGTTTGTGGTGATTAGAAGAGAAATAAATGTGCTGTAGAGATATGGGATTGCCACCAGCACCTGACATACCCTTTGTGGCATGATGACAGTGTAGAGCAGAGGATTACAGATGGCCACATAACGGTCACAGGACATTGCTGACAGAATAAAAAGTTCACTAATAATAAAGAAAAGGAAGAAAACCAGTTGTGTTGCACAACAATAATAGGAGATTGTGTTTTGATCCACAACAAAATTTACTAACATTTTGGGTCCCACAGTTGTTGAATAACCAAGATCAGTAAAAGCCAGGTGTCTGAGAAAGAAGTACATGGGTGTTTGTAGCCTGGAGTCCATCTTGGTGAGGATGACCATGCCCAAGTTGCCCACCAGTGAGATCACGTAGATCATGAGAAAGAGCACAAATAATGGAGCCTGCAGCTCAGGACGGTCTGTAATTCCCATAAGAATGAATTCATTCAGCACTGATAGATTGTGTTTTTCCATCCAGCTTGATCAGAAAAGCTATTTAGGATAGAAAGATTGGCACAGTCAACAGCTTTCATGAAGCATAATCTGGTTAGTTTTAGTATACAAAATTGGTACAAGTAGAATAAATTCAGATTTACCAATTAGACTCTATTAAAATAATCAACCCCCTGCAAATAAAGCATACATATTTAGTAATAGAAACGGAGCAAGAGTTAGAAACAGATATACTTGGAGGTAGAGAGAGATTTGTGGTTTTCCATTGGGGAAATTTTGACCCCCCCAAAAAATGTGTTAATATTTGGGGGCTTTTTGGTTGTCACACTTGGAGGAGGGGTGCTAGTGGCATCAAATGGTTAGAGTCCAACGAAGCTACTAATTATCCTACTATTTTAGGGTTGCCCCCCACAACAAAGAATTATCCCACCCAAAATGCCAATAGGGCCAAGGTGGCAAACACTGATATATGTATAGATATATATGTACAGAGAGATATAAATGTAGATAAAGGAAGCAAAAATGAAAAATGGTAAAAACTTTAAGCATTAGGTTTATAGTTGTTTGTTAAACTTTTGTGTTTGTCTTTTATATAATAGCAATTGGGTAATTACATTTACCAAGTTACAATCATATATGACAATACATATGTTAGTTACATAATAGAATTTTAAAAATCCAATTCCAATTATGTGTGGAAACATTTTGGAGCCTCTACTCTAAAACATGTGCCTATGAGAGCCGTTATGTCTACAAGTGGTACAGGATGAAACAATTAACATACAAATGATACGTCACAGAGGTGTATAAATGAGGAAACTATTAAAGATCATAGTAGAAAGTATTTGTCTTCATATAGGTAAATATACAGAGGTAGATATAGTATTTGCTATATCTATATTTGTGGTACATACAAAGGAGTACTTGGAGTAAAGGATGTAAATTTTCTTAATCTCTTTATACACATAAATAAAATCAACTGTTTCTTTGTTGAGGTTTTTGGAAGCTAAGTGACAATTAAAAGTTTCAATACATTTGTGGTATCTTGAAATATCCCGCAAACATCAAGTACATACAGGTTATTTTGTGTTTGTTTTTATCTTTTTAAGTAAAGACAGTATGTTACCCAAAATGGAGTATCTTTACATACGTATATATAAATTCTTTTTGTGTGACTTAACTTCTTTATATGGACATGATGATGGATAGATGAAGTAATATGTTATCCAGGTAAGTGCCCCCAGTGTGTCCCCGCCCCCCAACATGACCCAACTCTATGACTACAGCTGAAACGTCAATATGCTGTTCTTCTTGATAATTTATCTTCTACCTTACTTTAAATATTTTTTAAAAATTTAATAAAATGTAAAACCTATTTGCTCCTCCCAAGGTGCATTTTCATTATAACTGGCATATACTATCTTGTTTATAACACATAAGGTATATTTTGCCATGGAGGAACCTTGGCTAGTATAAGAAATTGAGTAAATTGAAAGAAAGTGAGATCACTGAAATAGGTTTTATATAATGAACTTTAATAAACATCCTCTTTGGATAAAGAGATTCTCTATAGAAAAAAATATGTTTCAAATCACCACACTGGCAAGATAAATGATACATATACATATATTCCTTCCACAATGTTCTTTTAAGTTTGCCTGCTCATTAAGACCACAAAGAACTCCTCCATAGTATGAGATAGCATTTAATGCAGACATAAATAAATATAATGAAACAAAGGTGCATATAAATATGTATATGTATGTATAAATATAAGTAAATCACCAAGTAAGAAAAATACAAGACTAATACTAGAGGAAAATGAGGATGTGAGGCTAAGGTAAAAGAATTATTAGTTAAAAACATTTTATCTATGCTTCCCTAAAAAAATGAAAGAAAGATAATTCATCCTGGCTACAAGGAAAATAATAATGTCAGCAGTCTCAGAGTGAGCTCTAAGGAAAAAGATAGAAAAATACAGCATTTGAAACAAATTATTAAAAAATACAGCATTTAAAACAAATTATAAATGTGTTTACAAGAAAGTCACACTTTCTCACATAAGACGTTGCTTATAAGGTTGTGAGCTTCTGATATCCTATCGTTTCCCCATGTACACAACTTTCTGTCAGAAATACTGAACTACCGTTAGAATAAAATATTTTAAGTCAATGGAATAAGAAGCAAAATAAATCTTGTGGGTGTAATAAAAGTTCAAGAAAAAAGTCACGTTGCTAAGTGCTGATTTCCTGTAAGATGGAGGAGGATGGAAGGCCTTCTCTCGCCAGCTTTACAGTCTATGGAATGTGTCAAATTAACTTTTCACTGTTTACTGTCTGTGTTAATTATCATATTATTATTTCTAGAGCTACACTCTTTCAGATACATGGGATTTCTGACAGATTCCACTGGAAACTGAACATGCTGTACATTGTACCATCACCATAAAACCAGGTAGTTAAAAGTTTACTAGACATTAAAAATTGCTTTCACATCTCAGTGTAAAGTGGAAACTCCCTTCTTGTTCAAGAGTTTAGAAAAAAGTCACATTTATACAGTGATTTAAATATTCTTTAATTATTAAAATATTTTGAGAAGGGAACAAGAAGAGTCTAGCGTCACTAAATGAGGATTAGGAATGACATCAAACCAGAAAATAAATTCCTGCAGTTTTATAATAATTTTTAGGTTTCTTTTCCTGTCTCTTTTGCTGGCTTTCTTGTCTCTTGGTTTTTCTTCTATTATTCATATGATTAAGGTTTTATACAAAATATAACTATTACTTGAGCATATAGCATTGACATTCCAAGGATGCTTACTTGCTTTTGTGGAAATGGTTGAACAATTAATCTGAAGCAAAAGGAGTGCAGTCCTATTCTGTTCATACATTATCAATAGCAGCATGCACACAGAAGGGAATCAGAAATCCTAATATTTACTATGCTTTGACAAAAAATATGTGTTATTTTGCAAATGTCACCTAATCTATTTTGATATTGGCATAATATGGCACCACATGAAATATTCTATTTACCTGTCATGCAACCTCTGTCTTGACTCCCCCATGTGTTTCTGAACATGGCATAGTAAGAACAATTTATGGATTCTTTTTCACCCTCAGAGACTCTCCCTGAGAGTTGAGGAGATGCCAAACAATTTATAGATTATCCCTGAGGCATTTGAAAGCTTAACAGAATGAAAGTGAGGTGTTTATTAATTGTCTAGAGCCCTTTGTATTTAGAGAAAGTGAGTTAGATTGATTTGTTTGTTTATGTATTAAATTCCTACATTTTACTCTTGATTAGCTTCCCTTTTTGCCCACTTTGATGGTTAGTTTTTATGTCCTCTTGACTAGACTATGGTGCCCAGTTGTTTGGTCAAACATCAGTCTAGATATGGCTATGAATATTTTTTGTTTGTTTCTTTTGCTGAGCGGGATTCACCCTGAGCTAACATGTGTTACCAGGCTTCCTCTTTTGGCTTGAGGAAGATTCACTCTGAGTTAACATCTGTGCCCATCTTCCTCTATTTTGTATGTGAGTTGTCACCACAGGATGGCTGCCAACAAGTGGTGTACATCTGCTTCTGGGAACTGAAACTGGCCCACCAAAATGGAGGGTGTTGAACTTAACCACTAGGCCTCAGGGCAAGCCCCCAGAAGATATTTTTAGATGTGATTAACCTTTACATCAGCAGATTTTCAGTACAACTGATTACCTTCCATAATGTGGCTAGGCCTCATCCAACCAGTTGAATCCTTAAAGAGCGAAGACTGAGGTCCCTCAAAGAAAAAGGAATTCTATTTCAGACTGCAATACAGGAATTCTACCTCAGTTTCCCACCTTTGTACTCAAGACTGCAACTTCAACTCTTGGAATGCCAGCCTACCCACAGATTTTTGCCTTACCAGTCCCAACAATCATATGAGTCAATTCCTTAAACATCTGTCTTTATATATTAATACACATTATACATATATATTTTATATACATAAATATAATATTCTCCATTTGGTTCTGTTTCTCTAAATGCCGTGAATAACACAAGCATCTAGGGAAATGGATTAATATATTTTATCTATACAACAAACTTCTATTTCTCCAGTTATACAAAAGTCTCCTCAAATAGATGACACATTGAAGATGTTTTTAAATGCTGTCTTACTGCATTATTTAAATGGTTAGGTGAACTAAAAATAATAATATATTGTCTATATAAGGTGCTGTTTCCCTAATTCTTTTGGATTGCTCTATTTGTTTTCCTTTTTGACCACAAGGAGAGGAATGAGTTACTTCTACTTCTTATCATCTGTTGAGATCTTCTTTTTCATTGTATTTACCTGTATTACATTTCAATATTTCTTATTTTTCCGTCATGTCCAAAGTTCATTCCAATTACTCCTGTCTAATTTGACACATCTACTGTGCTTGATATATAGCCTGCATGATCAATATATTCTGTGAAAATGCATTACTTTGTGTATATATGTTTTGCCATGTTATTTTGCTTTAATAAATTGTGATGTTGCATTTTAAATAAATTTAATTATTTGTGATGTATCCATGTTGTGACTTTTTTTTTACTTTTTTCATTATAGTCAATAATATATAACAAATTTCATGGATCTATTCTTTTTTTTTTTGGTGAGGAAGATTCACCCAGAGCTAACATCTGTTGCCAATCTTCCTCTTTTTGCTTGAGGAAGATTGTCCCTGAGCTAACATCTATGCCAATCTTCCTCTATTTTGTATGTAGGACACTGCCATAGCATGTCTTGGTAAGCAGTGTGTAGGTCTGTGCCCAGAATCCAAACCTGCAAAACCCATGCCAGCAAAACAGAGCACATGAAATTAACCACCATATCACCAGGCAGACCTCTGCAAATTTCATGGATCGATTCTTTATTGGTAGATATTTGTCTCCAACTTCTGTTATCAACAACACTGCTACAACATCCAGTTCAATAAAAAGACTTGAGCTCACCACATTAATATGTTGTAAAAACATTGTTCATGATACATGTTTTACATATCTGACTCTGTGTGTGTGTTAATATACACATAGATATGCCTACACTACACATATACCCATACATAAGCACACACATGGCATTAAGAACTCTTGGAAAGAAAAAATAATAAGAAGACATTGAATTTTGTTAAATATTTCAGATTTGTTGTATATCTTCCACCAGCAAATAGATTCAGTTCTTGGAGTTTCACGTCTGTGATAGGTCCCTGATTTATATATTCTCTTGTTAATTGAATAATATTGCAAAGTGTGTGTTTCTATTATTGACTTTTTCCTTGTTTTTGGTTTGATTTCTTGGCTTGTTTAGTAATTAGGTAAAACAACTTTATAGAGGTATCATTGAAAATAATAAACTCTACATATAGAAAGTATGAAATTTGTTTAGTTGTGATATATGTATGCATCTGAAAATCATCGAAACAATCAAGATAATGAACATATCCATCTCCCCCAAAGTTTCTTGGTGTGTCTCAATGCAATATTTCCATTCTGCCCCTTCCTGCTCTACACTGTCCCAGAAAGCCTTAGATTTAACTTTTTTAACTTCTGGTTTTGGAATAGTTATACAAGAAACTTCAGAAAAAGGATAAAAGACAGTTCCTGTGTTCCACTTAGTTTCCTTAAGGGGTAACAACTTGCATTAATACAGTACAGTGTTACAGCCATGAAATCAACGTTAATACAATCCATTGATTGTTCAGACTTTACCAGTTTTTGCATGCAGTCATTTGTGTGTTTGGGTGTATATATATATATATGTATGGATATAGGTATAGATGATATAGATATAGATATACACTTATATACAATTTTATTATATGTGTACATTTGTGTTACCACCACAGCAGTCAACATACAGACCTTGTCCATCACCACAAAGGTCTCTTATGCCCTTCCTTTATAGCCATATCCTCTTCCCTTCTCTCATCGTCCTTTTTTTTTTTCAGAGATTTTATTTTTTCCTTTTTCTCCCCAAAGCCCCCCGGTACATAGTCGTATATTCTTTGTTGTGGGTCCTTCTAGTTGTGGCATGTGGGATGCTGCCTCAGCTCAGTTTAATGAGCAGTGCCATGTCCGCGCCCAGGATTCGAACCAATGAAACACTGGGCTGCCTGCAGCGGAGCACGCGAACTTAACCACTTGGCCACGGGACCAGCCCCTCATCGTCCTGTTTTTAACCACTGTCAACCACTAATCCATTTTCCATCGCTATAATTTTATAATTTTAAGAATGTTGTATAAATGAAATATTACTTGTAACCTTTTGCGATTGTCTTTCTTCAGTCAACATAATTCTCTTGAAATCCATGGTGTTTTTATGTATAAATTGTTTGTTGATTTATCATTGGTTCATTATTATTGTTACTTTATTATTTCATGTGAATGATGATACAGTTTGTTCAACCATCCACCCATGGAAATACATTTAGGTTGTTTCCAATGTTCAACTATTACAAGAAAGCTCCTATGAACTTTTGTGCAACGGTGAGGGTATAGACATAAGTTTTCATTTCTCTTGGATGAATGTCCAAGAGTTTGGTTGGTGGTTTGATTTAATTTTGAAGTGAAATTTATCAATATGCACTTATATGGATCATGTTTTTAATGTCATGTTGATGAACTGTTCACCTAACCTTAGGTTCTGCCAAGATGTTTTCTTTCAGGTTTTTGTATAAAATTTTATAGTTTTACTTTTTATATTTAAGTCATGGTGTATCTTGAGTTAATTTTTGTGTAAAGTTTAGGTAAACATTCTAATTTCTTTTCTTCTTTTATGTATATTTTGCCTAGGGACTTCCAATTGTTCTAGCACAAATTTCTTAAAATAGCTATCCTTCTTTCATTGAATTACCTTTGTACCTTATCAAAAATTAGTTGGACTTCTTCATAAGGGTCTATTTCTGGCTTCTCTATTCTATCATATTGATATATTTGTCTGTCCCTCCACCAATTCCACTCAGTCTTGATAACTATAGTTATACAGTAAATCTTACACACTGATCATTTCCACATTATTCTGATTTAAAAATGTGCTTTAGCCATTCTATGCCTTTGGCATTTTATATAAACTTTAGTATAAACCTGTGTATTATCTACAAAAAGATGCTGATATAGTATTTGAGTTTTCATTAAAACTTTAGGTCAATTTGAGAAAAACTGAAATCTTTACTACATTTAGTTTTCTAATCCAAGAAAACAAAATTTCTCCATTTTTTAGATCTTCTTTGATTTCTTTATCCAGCATTTGGTGCTTTTCGGTAAACAAATCCAGTACATATTTTGTCAGTTTAACTAAGTATTCATCATCCTTGGGGTGATGTGGTTTTTTAAATTTCTGTTTCATTGCTATTATGTAGAAACCTGATTGATATTTGCTTGTTGATCCTGGTCCTGTTACCTCACTGAACTTACCTTTTATGTCTAAGTTTTTTTGGGGTTTTGTCTGTTTTTTATAGATTCCTTGAGAGTTTTTGAGTTGTGATTACAGACATTATTAGGTTTAAGTTTATCACATTGTTATTTGCTTTCTATTCATTCCATCTATTTTTATTCTACTTTTTTCTCTTCTACATTGTATTGTGAACTTAAAAGCTATAATTTTGTTGTTATTTCAGTGTTTGCTTCAGGGCACATGGTATAGATATTTCACTTGTCACAAACTATATGCAAGTGTAATCATACCCCTTCATGTATAAAACAAGAACTTTACAATGTTTAACCACTCCCATCATGACCTTTATACAATGTGCGTTATGCATTTTTATAATTTTTTTTTAAAGATTTTATTTTTTCCGTTTTCTCCCCAAAGCCCCCAGTACATAGTTGTATATTCTTCGTTGTGGGTCCTTCTAGTTGTGGCATGTGGGATGCTGCCTCAGCGTGGTCTGACGAGCAGTGCCATGTCCACGCCCAGGATTCGAACCAACGAAACACTGGGCCGCTTGCAGCGGAGCACGCAAACTTAACCACTCGGCCACGGGGCCAGCCCCTGCATTTTTATAATTTTTAAACATTTCATTGTCTTTGAGATTTAAATATTTGAAACCATGTATGTAGATATTAGTTCCAGTGCTCTTCATTTCTTTGTCTAGATTCATATTTTTAACTGGTATCATTTTTCTTCTGACTGAAAGGCTTCCTGTGTTGGTTCTTACAGTGCAAGTCTGCTGGTAATGGATTCTTTCAGCATTTGTACATCTGAAAAGTTTTTATTTTGGATAACTTTGTGAAAGATCTTTTTCTGCGTACAAAATTCTACATTGACAGTTATTTTACTTCACTACTTTAATGATTCTTCTTCCAATGAATTCTCACCTGCAGTACTTCTGATGAAAAATATGATATTATTTTTTCTCTGGTTTTCTGTATAACAAGAATCTTCTTTCTTTGACCGCATAAGGTTTTTATTTATCACTGGCTTTGAGCAATTTGATTGTGGTATACCTTCAAGTAGTTGTCTACATGTTTCTTGTATCTGGGTTTTGTTAATCTTCTTGAATCTGAGTTTTTTTTTTTTAAGATTATGATAGATTACAACCTTGTGAGATTTCAGTTGTACATTATTGTTAGTAATGTTGTGGGTGCACCACTTCACCCTTTGTGTCCTCCCCCCTTTTCCCTGGTAACCACCAATCGGTTCTCCTTGTCTATATGTTAACTTCCACCTATAAGTGGGGTCATATAGAGTTCATCTTTCTCTGTCTGGCTTTTTTCATTTAATAAAATACCCTCAAGGTCCATCCATATTGATGCGAATGGAACAATTTGGTCCTTTTTTATGGCTGAGTAGTATTCCATTGTGTATATATACCATATCTTCTTTATCCAGTCGTCAGTTTCTGGGCATTTAGGTTGATTCCACATCTCAGCTATTGTAAATAATGCTGTGATGAACATATGGGTGCACGGGATTCTTGGGATTGCTGATTTCAGGTACTTAGGATAGATACCCAGTAGTGGGATAGCTGGGTCATAGGGTATTTATATTTTTAACTTTTTGACACATCTCCATACTGTTTTCCATAGTGGCTGCACTAGTTTGCATTGCCATCAACAGTGTATGAGGGTTCCTTTTTATCCACAACCTCTCCTACATTTGTCACTTTTGGTTTTGGATGTTTTTGCCAATCTAACAGGTGTAAGGTGATATCTTAGTGTAGTTTTGATTTGCATTTCCCTGATGATTAGTGATGATGAACATCTTTTCATGTGTCTATTGGCCATACTTATATCTTCTTTGGAGAAATGTCTGTTCATGTCCTCTGCCCATTTTTTGATCGGGTTGTTTGTTTTTTTGTTGTTAGCTGTGTGAGTTCTTTGTATATTATGGAGATTAATCCTTTGTCGGATAAGTAGCTTGTAATTTTTTCCCAATTAGTGGGCTGTGTTTTTGTTTCAATCCTGTTTTCCCTTGTCTTGAAGAAACTCTTTAGTCTGATGAAGTCCCATTTGTTTATTCTTTCTATTGTTTCCCTCATCTGAGGAGTTATAGTGTCTGAAAAGATTCTTTTGAAACTGATGTCAAAGAGTGTACTGCCTATATTTTCTTCTAGAAGACTTATTGTTTCAGGCCTAATCTTTAGGTCTTTGATCCATTTTGAGTTTATTTTTGTGAATGGTGAAAAAGAATGGTCGATTTTCATTCTTTTATACGTGGCTGTCCAGTTTTCCCAGCACCATTTGTTGAAGAGACTTTCTTTTCTCCATTGTAGGCCTTCAGCTCCTTTGTCAAAGATTAGCTCTCCATAGATGTGTGGTTTTATCTCTGGACTTTCAATTCTGTTCCATTGATCAGTGCACCTGTTTTTGTACCAGTACCATGCTGTTTTGATCACTGTAGCTTTGCAGTATGTTTTGAAATCGGGGATTGTGATACCTCCAGCTTTGTTTTTCTTACTCAGGATTGCATTAGCAATTCACAGTCTTTTGCTGCCCCATATGAATTTTAGGATTCTTTGTTCAATTTCTGTAAAGAATGTCATTGGGATTCTGACTGGGATAGCGTTGAATCTGTAGATTGCTTTAGGTAGTATGGACATTTTACGAATGTTTATTCTTCCAATCCATGTGCATGGAATGTCTTTCCATCTCTTTATGTCATCGTCAATTTCTTTCAAGAGAGTCTTGTTGTTTTCATTGTGTAAATCTTTCACTTCCTTGGTTAAATTTATCCCAAGGTATTTTATTCTTTTCATTGCGATTTTGAATGGGATTGAGTTCCTGAGTTCTTTTTCTGTTAGTTCATTGTTAGTGTATAGAAATGCTACTGATTTATGTATGTTGATTTTATACCCTGCAACTTTGCTGTAGCTGTTGATTTTTTATAATAGTTTTCCTATGGATTCCTTGGGGTTTTCTATATATAAGAACATGTCGTCTGCAAACAGCGAGAGTTTTACTTCTTCATTGCCTATTTGGATTCCTTTTATTTCTTTTTCCTGCCGAATTGCTCTGGCCAACACCTCCAGTACTATGTCGAATAGGAGTGGTGAAAGTGGGCACCCTTGTCTTTTTCCTGTTCTCAGAGGGATGGCTTTCATTTTTGGTCCATTAAGTATGATGTTGGCTGTGGGTTTGTCATACATCGCCTTTATTATGTTGAGGTACTTTATTTCTATTCCCATTTTTTTGAGGGTTTTTATCATAAATTGGTGTTGGATCTTGTCGAATGCTTTCTATGCATCTATTGAGATGATCATGTGTTTTTTGTTTCTCATTTTGTTAATGTAGTGTATCACGTTGATTGACTTGTGGATGTTGAACCATCCCTGTGTCCCTGGTATAAATCTCACTTGATCATGGTGTATAATCTTTTGATGTATTGCTGTATTCAGTTTGCCAGAATTTTGTTGAGGATTTTTGCATCTATGTTCATCAGTGATATTGGCCTGTAGTTCACCTTCTTTGTTTTGTCTTTGTCAGGTTTGGGGATCAGAGTGATATTGGCTTCATAGAATTTGTTAGGGAGTACTCCATCTTCTCAATTTTCTGGAATGGTTTGAGAAGGATAGGTATTAAATCTTCTTTGAATGTTTGGTAGAATTCTCCAGAGAAGCCGTCTGGTCCTGGACTCTCATTTTTGGGGAGGTTTTTGATTACTGTTTCTATTTCTTTACTTGGAATTGGCCTATTCAGATTCACCATTTCTTCCTGGTTCAGCTTGGGGAGGTTGTAAGAGTCCAGGAATTTGTCCATTTCTTCTAGGTTGTTCAATTTGTTGGCGGATAGTTTTTCATAGTACTCTCTTATGATCCCTTGTATTTCTCTGGTATCTGTTGTGATTTCTCCTCTCTCATTCCTAATTTTATTTATTTGAGATTTCTCTCTTCTTTTCTTGGTGAGTCTGGCCAAGGGTTTGTCGATTTTGTTAATTTTTTCGAAGAACCAACTCTTTGTTTCAGTGATCCTTCCTACTGTCATTTTTGTTTCAATATCGTTTATTTCTGCTCTTATTTTTATTATTTCCCTCCTTCTACTGACTCTGGGCTTTGTTTTTTCTTCTTTTTCTAATTCTGTTAGGAGTCGTTTGAGGTTTCTTATGTGAGCTTTTTCTTGTTTTGTGAGGTGAGCCTGTATTGCAATGAATTTCCCTCTTAGGACTGCTTTTGCTGCATCCCAAATGATTTGGTATGATGTATTCTCATTTTCATTTGTCTCCAGATAATATTTGATTTCTTCTTTAATTTCTTCAATAATCCATTGTTTGTTCAGTAGAGTGTTGTTTAGTCTCCACATTTTTGCACCTTTCTCTGCTTTATTCTTGTAGTTGATTTCTAGTTGCATAGCATTGTGATCAGAAAAGATGCTTGATATTATTTCAACTCTCTTGTATTTATTGATGCTTGCTTTGTTTCCCAAAATATGGCCTATTCTTGAGAATGTTCCATGCGCACTTGAGAAGAATGTGTAGCCTGCTGTTTTTGGATGAAGTGTTCTATTTGTATCTATTAAGTCCATCTGGTCTAATTTTTCATTTAATTCTATAATTTCCTTGTTGATATTCTGTCTGGATGTTCTATCCATTGGTGTTAATGGGGTGTTGAGGTCCTCTACTTTTAAAGTATTGTTGTTGATGTCTTTTTTTAGTTCTGTTAAGAGTTGCTTTACAAATTTTGGTGCTCCTGTGTTGGGTGCGTATATATTTACAAGTGTTATGTCTTCTTGGTGGAGTGTCCCTTTTATCATTATATACTGTCCCTCTTTGTCTTTCTTTACCTGTTTTGCTTTGAAGTCTACTTTGTCTGATATTAGTATAGCAACACCTTTCTTTTGTTCATTATTAGCTTGGAGTATTGTCTTCCATCCCTTCACTCTGAGTCTGTGTTTGTCTTTGGGCCTGAGATGTGTTTCCTGAAGGCGGCATATTGTTGGGTCTTGTTCTTTGATCCATCCTGCCACTCTGTTTCTTTTGATTGGAGAGTTCAATCCATTTACATTTAGAGTGATTATTGAAATGTGGGGGCCTACCTCTGCCACTTTATGTCTTGTTTTCTGGTTCTCTTAAATTTCCTTTGTTTCTCGTCCCATGGTTTAGTCTGTTCTGATGGAGAGCTGCTACTCTCTGTTGTTGTCCTTCTACTTATCTTCTTTGCTCTTGGTTTTGTAGTCCTTTTCCTTTTTTTGATTTTTCAGGAATGAGGGTTTTCCTGAGCATTTCTTGAAGAGGAGGCTTGGTGGCAATGAACTCCCTTATTTTTGTTTATCTGGGAAAGTTTTTATTTCTCCATTGTATTTGAAGGATATTTTCATTGGGTAGGGAATTCTCAGCTGCAGGTTTTTGTCCTTCAGATTTTTTAATATTTCATTCCACTCTCTTCTAGCCTGTAAAGTTTCTGCTGAAAAATCTGCTGAAAGCCTGATGGAGGTTCCTTTGTAGGTTAATTTCTTCTGCCTGGCTGCCCTTAGTATTCTCTCCTTGTTGTTGACTTTTCTACCGTATGTCTTGGGGTTGGTCTACTTACATTGATAAAGTTTGGAGATCTATTGGCTTCTGTCACATGAAGTTCCATCTCTCTCCCCAGGTTTGGGAAGTTCTCAGCCATTATTACTTTGAATAGGCTTTCTGCCCCCTTCTCCCTCTCTTCTCCCTCTGGTATACCTATAATCCTTAGGTTGCATCTCCTAATTGCGTCAGATATTCTCAGAGAGTTTCTTCATTTCTTTTTAGTCTTACTTCTCTCTCCTCCTCTTCCTGCAGCATTTCTATATTCCCATCTTCCAAATTGCTAATTCTCTGCTCCATATTATCGGCCCTACTGTTCAGTGCGTCTAGATTTTTCTTAATCTCCTCTATTGTGTTCCTCATTTCCAGTATTTCTGTTTGGTTCTTCTTTATACTATCAAACTCTTTTGTGACATAGCTCCTCAACTCGTTGAGTTGTCGATCTGAATTCTCTTTTAACTCATTGAGTTTTTTAATGATGGCTGTTTTGAAGTCATCAGCATTTAGGTTATATATTTCATTGTCTTTGGGATTGTTTTCTGTGTGTTTGCATTTTCCTTCTGTTCTGGAGATTTAACATATTTTTTCATATTGCTTGATGGTGTAGATTTGTGCCTCCACATAGAGATAGAGTTTAGTTACTGCTTTCACTCGTTTCTACTGGTGTGGTGGCGGGACAGCTGTTTATACTGCTCCAACCAGGAACCCTATCAGCTGTTGCTAACTGGGCCTGGGCCCCTCCTCACAGTCACAGTGATCCTGTGGGTTCCCTCTTCAGCTGTGGAGGCTGTCACAGGGGGGCTTCAGACTGCTGGTGCCTACTGTTGCAGACCACCTAGACGTGCTCCCTTCTTAGGGTCTGCAGTGGTTTATGGGTTTTCCCAGCAGCCAGGGGCAGGATCACTTATATTTTCAGCTCTGTCACTTTCGGTGCCCACAAAATCTCACTTGTCCACTATGGGTCACAGCAGAGGTATGGGCATTTTCTACAGTCTGTGGGTAGCTCGCCTAGCTATGCTACTTTTGCCCCAGGGTCTTCCAGCCTTGTGGTTGCCGGGTGGGTGCTCTCTACTAGTGCTTTGCAGAGGCTATCGCTGAGGCTTCTGTGAGACTGTAGAGTTTCCCCCTGGGCACAGAACCAGGTCACTGGAACTCCACCCAGCCCCAGTCCTATCCCCTAGGATCTCGGGGAACCCATTGCCCTCTCTGGGGGATAGCCGGATACCTTGAGTTCAGTGGCAGCTGGTCGGCTGCTGTCCTGCCTGGGATTCACCTCTTTGGGACCCTCCCGGCGTTGTGATGCTGGGCGGGGCCTCTCCACTAATGGCAGGTAAAGACCTTGCCTGCTGCCCGGACGGAGCTCTAGAGTTTCTCCCCAAGGCCGTGTGGCCAGCCGCTGGAGCTCCACCCAGCCACGGTCCTCTCCCAGGACATCTCCGGTAGTCCCAAGCCCCTCCCCGGCGAAAGCCAGGTCAGTGGAGCCAGCGGCAGCAGCTGGCAGGCCACCGCATGGTTTGGGATTCTCTCCGGGAGCCCCCAGGCGTTGTGGATGCTGGGTGGGACCTCTCTGCTAATGGCGGGTAGGGGTTTTCCCCACCAACTCCGGTGTATAACTCTGGAGCTTCCCTCTGGGCTCAGGTATAATTGCAGGGCACTTAGGTAGGGCTCTGTTCACCTGTTTCTACCATCGCTCCTCTGGTGTGTGTTCCCTCCTGCCCTTGGAGTGTGGCAATGTTCTGGGGGCGTCTGCTGGAAGAAAGCCACCCGCAGGCTCTAGGCTGTTCGGGGGTCGGGGTCAGAGAGTTTTCACCTATCTCCACCTCCTCCCAGAGGGAAGTCCATCTGCCTTACAATGTATAGCAGTGTGGGTCTCTCCGACATCCTGAGATGCTATATAGATATCCTTTGTCAAGCGATGAATGTCCAATTAGTTGTAGATTCGAAGGGGGAGAGACAAAGAAGTCTGCTCACGCTGCCATCTTGGATCTTGAATCTGAGTTTTTTTATTTTTACCATATTTAAAATTTTTCACTTATATTTTTCTGAATAGTTTTAATTCTCTTCTGTTTTGGGGAGTTCAACTACATGCACACTTGGCTGCTTAAAGTTGTCTCCCAGCTTATTGTTGCTTTTTTCATGTTTTTGATTTTTTCACTCTCTGTGTTTCATTTTGGACACTTTCTATTACATCTACAGGTTCACTAATCTTTTCTTCTGTAATATCTAATATGCTGTGAATACAATCCCATGTATCTTTTAGCTTGAACATCGTGCATTTTATCTTAGAATTTCAATTTCTTAATACCCTCTCTGACTCTAATTACCTTTTTGAAAATATGATATACAGTTATAATAACCATTTTTTGTTCTGGTTTGATATTTCAAACTTACATGTAAGTTTTTGGTTGATTTTGATTAATTGGTTATTCTGTTCATTATGGATCACGTTTTTCTATCTCTGTATGCCTATTAATTATAAAAGCTATCTCATGCATTGTGAATTTTATTTTGGTGCGTGCTATATAATTTTGTATTTTACAAATATTCTTGAGCTTTGTTTTGAGATGCATTTATTTAGAAATACTTTAATCCTTTCAGATATTGTTTTCGTGATTTCTTAGGTGGGTCCAGAGCAGTGCTAATTATTCTCCTCTATGGAGTAAACCTTCTTAAGTACTCTACCTAAAGCCCCATGAAGTGTGACTTTTTCTACCCTCTGTGTAACAAATTGGAACAATTCCTGCCTCTATTTGAGTTCTGGGCCCTGCTGTCTTTAATCCTTTCAGATGGTTCTTTCTTCAGGCATGAATTGTTTCCACTTGCATATGCTGATCTGCCATCTGTCAAGTAATTCAGGGGGATTGTCTGCAGAGCTCCAGTGCCCTTTTCTGTGCATACAACTTTCACAGGATATTTCTTCAAATGATTGTCCTTTGTGTTACTAAAAAGTGCTTCCTTGCTTACACAACAAAGATGTTAATAACCCACAGGCACTGCTTTTCTTGTTTCCTGAAGTGCAGAGGTAGTGAAGGTGATTTTACTGGTAGCATTATCCTGCACTAACTTATATGATAATGGCATGCCTCAGGGCCAGGCAACTCTTTTCTGGAAGAAGGAGTTTAGAGGTAGAGAGTTGCCTACATAGTATTATGTTCACGGGCATAAGTGATACCAGAAAAGCCATGTAAATACAGATTTTTTTTCTTATTTGTCTTTGATCTCTTAAATTCTACCTTAAGTACCTTCACTTCAAAGTTAAAGAAAGTCATTCTCTAGTAGCCCACAAACCCTTTGGGAAGTAATGTAGATTATCAAATTTTCGGCAAGATATTGTTAACCATCCTCCAGATTTAATGGGGTGTGTGAGTTATAGTTCATAGTCTGGAGGGGAAGCCATGTTTATGAAGATAAACTCTGGGTCCTGCCTAAACAGACTGTATCCTGAGGAAATATGCACCTTTGGAGACAAGAAAGACCTGACAGAAAGTGAGTATGAAAAGGAATCAGAAGAAGGTGACCAAAGGTGACTCTGCCTCCTCCAAATGTGAACTAGAGAAGTAAAGAATGGTAGTAAATCTCTTAGGTATCATAAATATATCATTTTCTTATGTTGACTTGATGGAAAATTACTAGCAATTACTTAGGTGACTTGAGATTTACCACAACAATATCTCCCACAGGAGTCCATTTGGTACTTTAGTATTGGGATCATTAGACAAAGAACAGCAATGCATTATGAAAAGGGATTAAAAATTGTCCCTCAAATCACTTTGCCAAAAATTGAAAAGATACTAAGTTAAATGAATTTGTCTGGAGAGTATTCTAGCTTTGTAGAAAGCAAGAACAAACTCCGTAAAAGCAAAAACAAATAAGTAAAAAGAACTAACTGTAAAATCTATGTTTCTGTTAATCAAGGTGATTTTTCAGAAGAAATTTGAAACTATCTGAAGTGCTGTAAGGCATAAACTGGTACATGATCTGTATATCTTACTTTTTTGGTTGTTTATGAAAATTTTTCATCTATGGGTTTGTGGCAATCAAATTAGCTGCATTAAGACTCAAGATGTACAGCAAATGTATGTGATTATTGTACATTTTTTGGATCATTACTCAACTTTAGGCATTTACAGAACACACAGCAGCCAGCAATGACTCACAGACATGATAAAATTTTACTCACTAATTGAATAACACAGAGATTGTCCCCGTAAACTTTCACATTGAACAATATCAAAGGACACCAATTTCTTTATTTTCTATTTACTTCCTGAAATTGTGCAATATAACCGCTCTCCATATGGTTTTCTCTTCATACCAATATTAATTATGTTCCACTGTACAGATAATAATAATAAAACAGATTATCTCCCAATGTGACAACCCCTCTGCCCTTAATACTACATATTGTTACCTGTGCACTGACTTTAATGGGGAGTGGAAATTAGACTACATGGTCTAGAGGGGAAGCCATATTTATGAAGATTAAGTTTGGATCCTGTCTAAACAGAGTGTAGCCTGAGGAATTTGGCATCCCAAGAGACAGGGAGGTTCTGAGGGAAAATGAGTATGGAAATGAACCAGAAGAAGACAACCAAGGAAGACTCTTCCTCCTCCAAATATTCACCAGAGAAGCAGAGAATGGTTGTAATGCTCTTGGGTACCACAAATACAGAATTTTCCAGAGTTTACCTGGTGGAAAATTATCGACAATTCCTTATGTGATTTGAGATTCACATCAACAATATCTCCCACAGGAGTCCATTGCATATTTTGTGTTTGGATCATCACCCAGAGAATAGCAATACACTATGAAAAGGCATTAAAAATTGTGATTAAAATCAGTTTACCAAAAGTTATAAAGATACTGATTTAAATGAAATTTTCCTGAAGAGTATTCCAGCTTTCTTAAAAGCAGGGACAAACTCCGTAACAAACAAAACAAACAAGTAAACAAAAATAACTGAAAACCTATGGTTCTATTTAATCCAGGTGATGTTTCAGAAGAAATACCAAACTACCTGAGCTGTTAGAATGTATAATGTGGCACATGCCTTGCATATCTTGCTGTAATTCTTGTCTGTTTACACAAATTTTTCACTTATATATTTGTGGCAATTAAATTAATTGGCTTAAGACTCAAGAAGTACAGCTAATGTACATGATTATTGTACATTTTTTGAACATTAATCAACTGTAGGCATTTAAAGAACACACAACAACCTATGCCTATCCAGCAGTGATTTACACACATGATAAAACATTACTCAATAAATAGATAGTGCAGAGACTATCCCCTTAAGCTGCCAGGTTGCGCAATGTCAAGGAACACCAATTTCTTTATTTTCTATTTGATTCCTCCAATGGTGCAACACTTTCACTTCACACCAACTTAATAAGGTTCAAGTGGCCAGCTGATATAAATAAAAGAGATTACTGCCCATTGTAGCAATTTTTCCTATTTGCTGTTGAGGTCCTGCCATGGTTTAGAAGTGGGACTTGAATGATGTCTCAGAAATACAGGGGTCTATGGGAATTTTTGAATGCCACTTTAATATGAACTCACCATAACATTCCATAAGGGTATTTGACAGAATTATCCTTTCAGACAAATTTGTTCCATTGCACTATATTCAGGAATCTATTGTGAGAAATTTCTATGGATTCCGTGAAACAGTGTCTATGGGACTATACAAGTTTACTTATCACCACTGATTTTCAGTTTCTGTATAATATTACAAGGTTATTAGACAACAGTCAGGACGTATGTGGTAAGATATGATAATATGAGGTGATAATTAGGTAATATAAAATCTGACTATGATAAATAGGCTAAATTGACTTTATTTTAAGTTAAATCTCTTTGCTCTTAAAGGCCATTTAATAGAACTTATTTTAAAGAAAATCCTGGCTATGGGAAATCATGTATGTAAAATTTTACTTCTAGCAAAAAATAAAGAAGATTGGCAACAGATGTTAGCTCAGGTGCCAATCTTAAAAAAAAAACAAATTACTTCTATTACAGCCTAAATGATACAAAGAATTATATATAAACCAAGTGGCCAGTGCCAGAGTATAGATTGAATCAATTAATATACCTTAATAGAAAGAGATATTACCGCTTATTTATATATAAAGTATGTGTACTCTGACATCTTTTTTGCTTAAAAATTAAACAACCATCCCTACGCAATGTGATTTTCACTAGTTTTTCCCGTCTTTACAAAAATCATTATTTGTAAATGTGTTTAATGGGATAGTGTTTCTGTATATTAATCTGTATAAGTGAATGAGTGTATTTATTTTATAAATAATGGAAAGCAAACCAAATGCCTATATGGGAATTGGTGCATTGGAAATAAGGATGCTTTTTGACTGGATTCATTTTCCATGGGTAAATTGGTACAATATTGGACAGAAAGGTAGATAGTAATAACAGGAAAATTTTTTTTAGATTCTGCATTTTTCTCATTCACCCTGCCTGTATGAAACATCAGATGATATAACACACTATTACATCTGTCACTTATTCCTCAGAGAACAAATGTTCAACACCCAGGGACCTGACACAAAGATATATAATCCAGGTCAGTCGGGAGAGAACACTGAACCCTCCTGTGGATAGAACTGCATGTAACAAAGAAGTCAGTAGTTCTGGGTCAGGTACTAATATTTTTTGTGGTTTCTCTGACTTATATTTTAGATTTCTTTATTCCTTTTATCCTTTTTTGACTGAAATCATTTTATAAAACCAAAGGAAGATATGAGATATGATACAAACTTTTATTTAAATTACTTCTATTGACCTCTTTATTTATTTTTAAATGATGTATACATAGGCAAGGTTTACAATAATTTGCAATCATGGATTGTGGAGATGATTGGAAAGTTTTTATTGTTTTAAATTTCTTACTGGTACTTTTATTACTTTAAAAATACTTTTATTTTTAAGGAAAATATTTGCTTAAAAATGTGTCTACAAGGACCGATATTTTAATGAATTTAGACCAAGTTTTTGGAGACCTGTACATTGATCACTAGATCAATATTCAGATGTTCTTTTTCTGTCCTTTATCTCCCTTCAAATTCACTTTTCTTAGATTCTCACAGAAAAGATGAGGTCACAGATGACATTATATATAACGTAACTGGTTTGTGCAAAATATAACAGTGGGACATAAAATTCAATTACCCCCCCCCAAGGACAATCAACTCATTTAAACTAAAGGAGACATATTTCAGAGACATTCAAGAGAAATAGAGTTCAAAGAAACAATAAAACATTGTTATAATTTTTCGAGTTGGGACTGGGCACAGTGCAGACTCACTCTGATATCATGGGACTGTGGACACAGAAGGACTTTTATCATGTGTCTTACACATCTGATCCTCTGGTGAATAAATCATGTGGATTCTAGTTGGTTAGGGCAGCAGGACTCACACAGTAACCAAACTCCCTTCTTGCCTCTCTGTCATCTGTGCTACCAGCATCCCTACAGTTAGGTCTCAAACATTCTTCATAATCTCCCCTCAGTGACAGCAGCTGTCAGAGGGAGTGTGGTTAGCCCTGGCGTATTCTAGTCTGCACACTGTAGTGTAACACTCACAGAGACCTTTCCACCCTCTTCTCCAGCAACCACCGCGCTCTTTACTCCAGTGGGCCCTGGATCACAGATTATCTCTGTCTCTTGTTAATTGAGGCTGAATAGGACCAGAGGGATTAATGGGGAAGTGTGGGTGTGTTTTATCCAGGAACTGCCATATCTCTGCTGCTCCACGATTTTGGACGATGAGGGAAAAACAGTGACATATTTCTTTACCTGCCTCTGTCACTTAACTGTACTTCTCTATTACAGGATATAAAAGCATTTCTAGATCAATTAAAACAAAAACTATCATGCCATAAGTTGTGGGTGTTCTAGACCAATTAATTGAACTACTGCCACCACTCTGAGGACTTCAAGTTCTTGATCTATACAATAGAACTAGTAAAATTTATCATAAATACTAGATAGGTTGGTGTAGAAATAATGTTTAATTTGGATGAAAGTGTCTACAAACTCTTTACAGTGCTATACAAATATAAGTGGTGTTATTATCATTATAATTTTATCAATTTATATGCAATTGTATATTTCCAGGAGATCAGAAACAGACTTAGCATTGTCTATCTCTTTTTCTAAT
Source organism: Equus asinus (assembly GCF_041296235.1). Lineage (NCBI taxonomy): Eukaryota > Metazoa > Chordata > Mammalia > Perissodactyla > Equidae > Equus > Equus asinus. The sequence continues at coordinate 19,501,032 of NC_091806.1, forward strand.
TCCTAAAAAATGGAAAGGACCGGCAGTTTAACTCTTAGGAAACTGAGGTGATATTACCATCCACTTACATTTCCTTCTTAACCAGGAATTTCCAGACCTGAGTGATGGCTGTTGAGAACTGCACTATGTTTACTGACTTCATATTCCTAGGTCTTTCTGACAGACAGGATGTGCAGCAGGGGCTCTTTGTGCTCTTTCTGCTGGTCTATGGCATAACTGTGGTTGCCAATCTAGGCATGATCCTGCTGATCAAGACGGACTCCAGACTCCACACGCCTATGTATTATTTCCTGAGCAATCTGTCATTCTGTGATGTTGGCTACTCCTCTACTATCACTCCCAAGATGCTGGCTGATTTCTTATCTGAGCAAAAGACAATTCCATATAATTTGTGTGCCATTCAGTTGTATTTTTTTGGGGCCTTTGCCAATGCAGAATGTTTCATGTTGGCTGTCATGGCATATGACCGTTATGTAGCCATTTGCAATCCACTTCTTTATACAAGTGCCATGTCCAGGAGAGTCTGTACCCAGCTAGTGGCCATTGTGTACATTGAAGGTTTGGTCGATTCAGTAATCCATACCTGTTGCACATTTCAATTGTCATTCTGCAATTCCAATATCATCAATCACTTTTTCTGTGACATCCCACCCTTACTAGCCCTGTCCACCTCAGACACAACCATCAATGAGATTGTGTTGTTCACTTTTGGTAGCTGTGTTCTGGGATGCAGCATCATCACTGTCCTGCTGTCCTACAGCTACATCATAACTACCATCCTTAGAATGAACTCAGCTGAGGGAAGACGCAAAGCTTTCTCTACTTGCACCTCCCACTTAACCACTGTGGCTATATTTCATCTTACACTCCTGTTCACGTATTTGCGACCCAGCTCGAGTTACTCCATGGACACAGACAAAATGGCCTCTGTTTTCTACACAGTTGTCATCCCTATGTTCAACCCACTGATCTACAGCTTAAGGAATAATGATGTAAAAAGTGCCCTGAAAAAAGCAATTAGCACTAAATTATCTTCTGGGTGACACTGTGTTTTCACCAAAAAATATTTCTTCAAAGATTCTGAGAGCTAAAATTCAGTTACTTTGGCATAGATTCCTATAGTGTCACCAACGTATCTTTTAGATATTTTACATTAATTATCTTTGTGCTTAAATTGAGTTTAGGGAGCAGTCATTTCTGATCTTAATCTTCTCTGCAAGCTAAGAAAGACTAGTAATAAGTTAACTTGCAAAGAGGATATTTTTATATTTCCCATCTCTGTTTATGGTTGTTCCCCTGTGAGATATCATTGGTAGAGCAACCCCTCCATCCACGGCAAATCAACTTACCCTCTTAAAGCTCCAATTATTATTATTTTTTTTTTAGGAAGATTAGCCCCAAGCTAACATCCGTGCCCATCTTCCCTTATTTTATATGTGAGATGCCTGCCACAGCATGGCTTGACAAGCCGTGCATAGGTCTGCACACAAGATCCAAACCGGCAAACCCCGGGCCGCTGAAACAGAATGTGCAAACCTAACTGCTGTGCCACTGGGCGGGCCCTCCCAAGTATTATTTTTTTTAACAATGAGTTTAACAAACTTTCTCAGACAGAAGGGAGGATTAGCGGATTAACTTAGGTTTGTTTGTATCCTTCCTAAGTACTAATATCACCCTATGAATGTTCCATCATAACACTAAGAAGTATACAAGTAGTAAATTAATACATATGAGTAAATGAAGAACTCCTGCCCTAACTCAAAGTTCCATCATTGCAAGGCACTTGTCTGTCTTGTTCACCCATATTTTTACTTCGTTAGTTACAATGCTTGACTCCAGGATGCCATTCAAAATATTGACTAAATGAATGAGCATCCTTTAAAAACTGATGCAAAAAGGTCTTTGTAAATTTACCAAAAGAAGAAAGCCTCTTTTTATTTTGTTTTATTCCAGTATGTTCATGATTGATGATATCCATCTGTGCTTTCTGTCCTTTGGTTAGACTGAATAAGTATCAGGAACAGGGATCATTTAATGTAGGGAACTTCTTGGATTCTATATTCTTCATCATTCCGCCCTACTTATAGCAGCAGAGATGCCCAGGATCAGCCATTCTAGATTTATATTACATCTCACAGTCTTCACATTCAGGCTGTGGATTTCCTTCTTGCCCTCACTCTAGAGAACAGACATGGTGCAATTGACAACTGTACAGAAACTTCCTGAATGGAAGTTAGGGGTAGGTATCTGGACCTTCTTTCTCAAACGGCACTGGAGAAGAGGACTGTATCTCCCTTGGAATGTTCATAGCATTGTACTGGTTAAAATTTTTTTAAAAAACTGTAATGGTCAATTGATACAATTTAAGTTGAGAGGAACAGTTATTACTAATATATGTGTTTAATGAAAACAAAAGATCAAAGTAGTACTTATATTAGTATTCCATTATGCAATTATTTATGTTGGCTCTCTGTGTATCTGTGAAATTAACTGTAATCCTATTCTAAAACAACTTTAATAGTGGTCTTTGCTGAGTATCTGGATGTTAGATTATATTAATATTTGTTCTAATAACTTAATTTCTTATATTTTTCTCACTGTAATCAATTAACAAGTAATCCAAATATGAAACACATAACATTATTTCAGGTTGTCAAGTTATTCATTTTATTTTAGGTTGTTGTCAAGAAAAGAACATGGAGACACTCTTTTTGGTTCTGGAAGGAGAGAGTAATGTGTCATATAGGTTTTTCATTTAGATCCTCTTATGTAATTTTATATATTGCTCTCGTGTATAAAATGTGCTGTGTTATGCACATCAAATATCATAAGAATGAAACACATTAAAAACTACCTAGGGCAGGGTGTGTGTGCTTCTACTCTCATCTTTGTTTCTGCCCATTTGGAGTTGTCACAGCTCATAATAAGCCAATGTGAAGTGATTTCTGGCTCCAGCTTCTCAACACTACCGAAGACTTTCACCACAATTAGATGTTTTAATTTCAAAGTGGAATTGTCTCATTTCAGAGGAAATATTATTGCATGATATCTCTCCAAAACCATGGACAGAAATCATATCTATTTAATTAGTTGGATTGCAGATGAATGATCAATATCATATTTTAATTAGCATGAGTAAACACACACTCTCCCAGCTTTCAGGGTTTTTGTGGGTTAATATTTAACAGCTGATAGAGACCTTTCCGGAGGGGCTATGGAGAGAAGGGGAAGTTGGGGAAAACAAGAAATCAGTGGTGTCAGAGAAATCAATGAAGCCCAGCTCCAATCTACACAATTAACCTTTCATCACTTCCTTATGTGAGTCACAGGTGAAGCTTATCAATGTAAAAAGACACACTGAGACATAGTCAATAAAAAGGGGCATATCACTTGAAGTCTTTCAACTTATCTACGTATGAGAATGTATCTTTGTGGGGTTCAAAGTCTCTACATAACCTTGAGAACAATCTCCACTGATTGCCTATGTTTTCTCCAATATAAACTCACTCTCACTGCAGTATTAAAGACTCAAATACAGAAAGTACACTGTTTAGTTTTTGCATACTATTTATTTTACCTTAATATCACATTAATATACCAACATTTGAGGATATTTTTATCTATACTAGTCTATTTTACAAATGATTATTGTTCTATTTAACTACTCTTTATTATTTGTGTAAAAGAAACTGAAAATTCTTTCAACCCAGTAAAAACAAAAATGCAGTTTTCAGCAAGTTAAATATCTTCAATTAATAATTGAACAGAATTTTAAGACAGATGAAAATATTTATTACTCTTAGATAACTTATTCTATAATCTCAAATAATTGATTTGTTGTTCATAAGATATTTCATACATTAGGACCTCTACATCATTGTTCAAACCCCTTCCACACTTAATCAACTTTATTAAAGTATGCTAAATATATTCATACCTATAAAATTAAACCTATTCATGTTATGTAAAATTGGATTCACTGGCCATCTTTCATATGTATGTTTAAGGATAAAAGATATCTCTTACTGTTCTTTCTATACCTTTTCCTTTAAAAACACGGATTTAATAGCCTTTAAGAAGGTCAGAACAGCAGGATATTTTTGTTTTTGCTTCTATTTTGTTTTTGTTTAAGAAAATGATCAAGAAGGGAGACATTTTAAAATAAGAACTGGACTTTGAAGTCAGATAGACTTGAGTTCCAATCTGTATCCTTCTCCCTGTGATCTGAAGTAGAATGCCCCTATGAAATTTTTGTAAGGTGAAGTGGCATAAATAGAAGAAGAAATTATCATTAGTATATATTGGAAAAATTTTTGAGCATTCCACCACTCCAAAAATAACCCAAGATAAGTAGAGATAAAGCCCAGATGCTCACAGACACGATTCAAAGCTATGGCACTTGATGCTGACATGCTGAGTGCAGTCCCTGGAGAAGGAGCTTAGCGGCACCACTCTTGCTGCTCAGGGTGTCTGTTGCCTCCATAAGGGCTGCTGGCAAAACAAGTGCTGAATGCGATTTTGGCCTTATGCCTTTTTTCATTAAAGGAAAAAGCCTCTTAAATTTCCTTCCAGTTTGTGAAAGCAGGTACTAACGTAGGTCTTTCATAAAAGCAAATTGGCCTAAAGTGAACTTTTGGATAGCAGGGGAAATGTGCACTACCATTTACTTGTTAGCTAGGTGACCTTAGATTACTTAATCTTACTACACCCGTTTCCTCATTTCTTTAACATGGATTTAATATATGCAACATAAGGATATATATACATTTTAAATATGCATTATGAAAAAAAAATATATATATATATGAAGTTGATAAGGAAAGCTTTAAGATCGTACAAACCCTATTCCCCATCAGGGGCAAAACCCCTGGTGCTGAAAAATGACAGTATTGTTCATGGCATCATGTCATGAAAAGGAGTCTCCAGGATCAATCTTTATTGACTTTAGAGTCTGCTCACCCAGTCTGTCAGATTCCAGTTGCAGATCCTAGCCTCAGGTCATGTTAGGAGCTCTCTGTCTAGCCACCTCAGGACTTATTTTTCCTGAAACTGTCTTCACTCTTGGTTAGAGGTGGCTAGAGGTTTCTTCACAGCCACCCATGCCGGCCATACCATTCTTATGTCCAAGCCAGATGCCCGAAACTGCTCTACTGATCCAAGTCCCAGAACACACATTGACAAACAATGAATTTAGACAATGAATCCCAGAGTATTTCATTTTATTTTATTCTGTGTGGCCCTATCCCAAGGCCATGGCTGAAATGGCACACTTAGCTGCAGAGGAACCAATGTCTATGTGTTGTGATGAACCCGTGCACGTTGGAGAACATTACTTGCTCAGTATTTGGGAAGAAACATTTGGTCTTATTACCCTCAGGCTGCCATTCCATTCTTCCCTATTGAAAGCCTACATTGGGCAGAGCCCTACCTCACCACTGATCTGTATGGACAAAAACTCTTACTTTTAAAGATAGTTTTCACTGCAGTAAATGGAGCTGTTATTTCAATTTATAACCCAGCATATAGTTTTGCTGTTGGAAGGTCTTCCTTGCTAGTTTATCCTCTGTCTCATGACTCAACCTCATCTTCAGATATGACACTTTCTCCAGACTTTACAGCCATATATTCCTCACGGGTCAGGCCCCAGCCTCTGACCAAACTATCATCCCACCATTTGTAGGTTCCATTTCCCATCTCTGGCTCCCAGTGCCTTGTTTCCTTCAGTAATTTGTGTAATGGGTCAGTGTCACAGATCAATTTTTTACCATAGTTCCTTATTTCTGCTCAGGCCTTGGTATCCCTAAACATAAACACAACCAGTGATGACAATTAGTGTCTATGTATAATGATACAAACAACCAGCTCCATACTGATGAAAACTGCTTGGCAAAACTTTTAAAATAATTCAGTAATAATTCCCACTATATGAATGTGTGTGGCTCTTTCTTATGTGGCAGTAAATTTAACCTAGCTTGAAATCTTCTGTAGAAACATGCTGTCGACAGGTGATGGCAATAGAGGGGACCTGAATCACTACTCTCAACTCACTATAACTGTGACCTTCAACAAATCTCTTTTCCTCTTTGGGCCTCAGTTTCCACCTTGTCAAAGAGAGGGTTAAAATGAATATTCTTTATTAAAAATATGGCTATCACATTACCTATATTAGTATAAATGTATCAATGTATAGAGTCATTTCTATTTGGAGTGATTAAAAAATAGCATATGGGCGAGAATATATTCATATCAATGGAAGACATTGCATCTCTATGCCATTTGATCCAAAATGGAGTTGTCAATGATGAAAGATTGATAGCATGAGTTGCAGGACCCTCAAAACCATCAAGCTGAACCCATTTAACTGCCTTTTTATTCTGTTTTTTGACATTAAGAGACAGCTCATAAAAGTGGATTTCCAGCTTTATTAGTCATCAGGAAATATAATACGCTATAAAATGGCTAAAATTAAAATGAAAGACAACATTAGTATTGGCAAGGATATTTAAAATCCAGAAGACTCACCAATGAAAATTTCATAATGGAAGTGTGGATTGGCATACTTCATGGAAAACTGTATGAAAAAATTTACTAAATCTAAATTTTGCATACACTGACACTCACAAATAATTTCAGCTCCTGATTTTATATGCAAGATAAATGAGTGTCTATTTCTAACAAAAGACATGCACAAGAATGCTTACATAATATTATTGGTAATAGAAAAAGGAAAAACAACTGCCTATCAGCATGAAAGTATATAAATAAATAACAATATATCTGTACAAAACAATTCTAAACAGCAGTAAGATTGAATGTGCTGCAATTGCATCCATCCAACCTGGATGGATTGCACAAATATGTTGTGGAATGAAACAGTGCATACTGTAGGCATCCACTTATGTGTGCTTAAAAAAGTAGAAACTAACATATCATGATAAAAGTCAAGAAAGTAATTGTTTCTTGAGGGTAAGAGATTACTGACAAGAAGGATCATGCAGAAGGCTTTGATGATTCTGCTAATGTTCTGTTTCTTGGTCTGGGTCCTGATTACAGGAGTATATTTTTTTTTTTGAAAATTTATCTAGCTGCATACTTACTTAAGTTTTCTCTATATGTGCATTATATATCAAAAAGTTTTTCCAAAAGCAAAATGTATACACTATTAGTATATAATAAACTTCAGATCTTTATTATTATAAATTTTTATCTCTAGTAATGCCTCACATTAAAGTTCAGTATATTTTTGTGAAATACATGGTGAAATTTTCATAGAATGTTTCATAGAATATTTATCTCTTTTGTTATTAAACCTTGCTGCCTTTTTTTCCCCAAAGCAAAGATGTCTTATACACTTTTAATATTGTTTCCAGGAATAAGCAGATTTTTGTGAACCTGGTTTTCTTTGGTACCATTATCATGCCATGAAGTTATTCATAATAGCCCATAACTCAGGGCTGTACAACTGTTTTCCAAATGAAAGAGTTTATACGTAGATAGTTGCCTATGTGCTGTTATGTTTAGAGGCACCAGTGACACCGGCTATTCTCTATTAACAAAGAAGCCCTTTGGGAAGTAATTTAGATTATCCAATTTTCATCAGTATATTGCTACTCATGCTCCAGATTTCATGGGGAGTGGGAGTTAGACCACATGGTCTGGAGGGGAAGCCATGTTTACAAAAATAAAGTCTGGATCCTGCCTACACAGACTGTAGCTTGAGGAAATTTGGCATCCCTGGAGAGAGGGAAGAGCTGAGGGAAAATGAGTGTAGAAAGGGATCAGAAGAAGGTGATCAAAGATGACTCTGCCTCCTTCTCCAAGTGTGCACCAGAGAAGCAGAGAATGGCAGTAAAGCTCTTATGTACGACAAATATATCATTTTCTTATTTTCCCTGATGGAAATTTACTGGCAATTACTTAGGTGTTTTGAGATTTGCATCAACAATATCTCCCACAGGATTACATTTGTTATTTTAGTATATTAGTATTGGCATAATCACACAAATAGCAGCAACACATTATGAAAAGACATTAACAATTATCCCTAAAATCACTTTTCCAAAAGTTAAAAATACATGAATTTCATTGGATTTTGCCTGAAGAGTAATCCAGCTTTATAGAGAGTGTGAGGAAACTCCATAACAACAAATTAGGCAAACTCACTATTTGGAGACAAAAATAACTGCAAAATCTGTTTCTATTTACTCCACCAGAGGTTTGGGAAGAAAAAGGAAGCAACTGAAATGTTTAAATACACACTGTCTTACATGCCTTGCACATCTTTCTTTTGTTGTTTTTTATACAAATTTTGTATTTATGGATTTTGTAGTAATAAATTAACTGCATTGAGACTCAAGTTGTACGGCTTAATGTACATGATTATTATACATTTTCCTGGAATATCAACTGTGGGCACTTAAAGAACACATCCAACCTATGCTGGTAACAGTAGAGCAACGATTCACAAGCGGGATAAAATATTACTCAAAAAATGCACAATACAGAGATTATCCCCAAAGCTGTCAGGTTGCATGACATAAAAGGGCACCAATTTCTGTATTTTCTATGTGGTTTCTGGAACTGTGCAATGTGGCTGCCCTCTTCACTTTCTCATACCAACATTATTTTCAAATGTCCAGCTGAAAAAACTAAAATAGGTTAACTCCCAATGTGACAACTCTTACTATCAATCACTTGAGATGCTTGGTTTAGAAGTGGCAATTGAGTGCTCTTGAGAAATCTAGGAGCTCATGAATCATTAATGTTGTTAATTTTCAAATGAGTCATTAATGTTGTTAATTTTCAAATGTCACTTTAACATCAACACACTTGAACACTGCATGAGAGTATTTAACAGAGTTGTCTTTTAACACAAATTGTTTCATTGCACTTTATTCAGAAACCTATTGTGCGTAATTGCTATGGGTTCAAGGAAACTTTATGGGACTGTAGAAGTTTACTTATTGCCACTGCATTCCAACTTTGGTTTCGTAGTATGAGATTGTTAGAGACAACTCAGAACACATGTGACAATTTATAAAACATATGATAATATGTAGTGATAGTTAAATAATATAAAACAACTGAGAATGGTAAAAAGGTCAAAAGTGCCTTTATTTAAAGTCAAATCTCTTTACTCTGAAAGGCTGTTTGTTGGAATTCATTTTAAAGAAACACCTGGCTATGATAAATTATTTAGGTAGAATTATACATATATCAGAATTTTTATGATATGAAGAATTGCATATACATCAAATGGCCATTAGTAGAGAATATATGTTTCTGCTGGAATCATTTTTATTTAAAAATTAAAAATCAAATAATATGGGAAAAAATTGAGTTATCCCCAGGAAGTGTGAATATGGTTAGATATTTGTTGTTTTTACAAAAGTCTTTATTTTTTAAAAAAATTATTTACCGCCTAAGTTTTATTTACAAAAATCTTTATTTTGCGTTTAAAGGAAGGTGTTTGTGCATGTGTCTGTAAGTGTATGAACATGAGGGGTGTGTATTTGTTTTGTAACTTACAGAATTAAAAGAAAATGCTTAGAAAGGAGTTGGTGAACTAGCAATAAATTGCAGCATTGACTGGAGTAAGTTTACTATTGGCAAATAAGCACAATATTGGGCTTTAAGGTAGAGAAGGACAGAAGAAAAAAATTTTTAAATATTCTGTATGTGTTTCATGATACCCTAACTGTATGATAGATCAGATGATAAGCCATATTATTATATCTGTCACTTATTCCTGACAGACAAAGTGTTCAACATCCGGGACCAGATAAAGATGTTATATAACCCAGGTCAGGCAGGAGCCAATGCTGAACCCTCCCATAGACAGAATGGCATTCAACAAAAGAGTAGTTCTGGACCAGGTACTAATATTTTTTGTTGTTTCTCTGATTTATATTTTATACTTCTTTAGTTCTTTTATCATTGGTTTTTACTGTAAACATGTTATAAAAGGAAAAGAGAGCATGCAATATTCTACATTTGTTTTAATTACTTGCATTGATCTATTTATTTTAAACATACATACATAGAGACGAGGGAAGATAATGAAATACAAGGATGGTTCCTGCAGCTAGTTGGATATTTTTTATTATTTTAAATCTTGCACTTTTTATGTGTTTTTAAAAATATTTTTAGTTTTAAAGGAAAGCGGTTTTTTGTTTTTAATGCTGTTTCTCTGGGCACAGGTATTTAAGTGAGTTTAGGCCAAATGTTTGGAGACCTGCACATTGATCACTAGATCATTATTCATATTTTCTTTTTCTGTTCTTCATCTACCCTCAACTCCACTCTACTTCTATCCTTACAGAACAGAGGGGGTCATATGTGACATTATATATAAGACAATCAGTTTGGGTAAAAAACACCAGTGGAACATAGAATTCAATTGGCCTCCCAAGGACCACTATCTCTTTTAAACCAAAGGAAGGCAGATTTCAGAGATACTCAAGAGAAACAGGATTAAATAAAACAATAAAACAAAATTTTAATTTCTTGGTATTGGGATGAGGGCACAGTTCTGACATGACTCTCTCTGATATCATGGGGCTATGCACACATGAGGACTTTTTGGTGAATAGATCCACTGAGTCCTTGATCACAGACTATCTCTATCCCTTGTTTATTGAGACTGGATAGGACCTGAGTGGTTCATAGAGAAGTGGAGACATATCAGTATCCAGGAACGTGCCATAGCTCTGCCTACGCTACAATATCGGATTATGAGAGAATAGCAAAGGAATATGTTCATTACCTGCACCTCTCACTTAAACGTGTTTGTCTATTACAGAAAATAACAACATTCTTGCCACACTGAAAAAACAAACAAACTTGTCAGAAGATGGGGGATATCTGGACCGACTAATAGCAAGAAGTATTGCCTAGACTCTGAGGACATCAAATCTTAATATTAGATATAAGATATTAGATATAAGTAGCACAAATGATAATAAATGCTACTTATATTGGTATGGAAATAACATGATTAAATTTTGATGAAATGCTCCTACAAACTCTCTGCAATGATATATAGATGGAGGGAACATTATTATCATTATCATTTTATTGATTTATATTAAATTGGATATATTTCCAGGAGAGTCAGTTTACCTAAAGCAGACTTAGCATTGTTTATCTTTTTCTAGTTACTGAAAAACAGAAAACAGCAGCAGTTTAACTGTTAAGCTAGTTAGATGATGTTACCCTCCAATTCCATTTTCTCCTACAAACAGGGATTTCCAGACCTGAGTGATGGCTGTTGAGAACTGCACTATGTTTACTGACTTCATATTCTTAGGACTTTCTGACAGACAGGATGTTCAGCAGGGGCTCCTTGTGCTCTTTCTGCTGGTCTATGGCATAACTGTGATTGCCAATCTAGGCATGATCCTGCTAATCAAGATGGACTCTAAACTCCACACACCCATGCATTATTTCCTGAGCAATCCGTCTTTCTTTGATATCTGCTACTCCTCCACTGTCTCTCTCAAGATGCTGGCTGATTTCTTATCCGAGCAAAAGACAATTCCATATAGTTTATGTGCCATTCAGATTTATTATTTTCGGGCCTTTGCAGATGTGGAATGTCTCGTGTTGGCTCTCACGGCGTATGTCCATTATGTAGCCATTTACAATCCACTTCTTTATACAACTGCCATGTCCAAGAGAGTCTGTATCCAACTAGTGGCTATTGCCTACATTGTTGGCTTGATAGATTCAGCGGTTCATACCTGTTGCAAATTTCAATTGTCATTTTGCCATTCCAATATCATCAATCACTTTTTCTGTGACATCTCACTGTTATTAGCCCTGTCCACTTCAGACACATCCATCAATGAGATAATGGTGTTCACTTTCATTGGCTGTGCTATGGGGGTCCAGCATTGTCCCTGTCCTCCTGTCCTACAGCTACATCATAACTACCATCCTTAGAATGAACTCAGCTGAAGAGAGATAAAAAGCCTTCTCTACATGTGCCTCTCACTTAACTGCTGTGGCTGTATTTCATGGCACATTCCTGTTCATGTATTTCTGACCCAGTTCAAGCTACTCCATGGACATGGACAAAATGGCCTCTGTTTTCTACACAGTGGTCATCCCTATGTTAAACCCAGATGTGAAAGGTGCCCTGACAAAAGCAATTGATGTTCTGGGTGAAACCATGTCTTCATCCAAAAGTATTTATTTAAAGATTATGAGAGCTAAAGTTCAGTCACTTCAACATACATTCCTGTAGTCTCATCAGTACACCCTTGATATTATTTTTAGTTATCATTGTGCCTAAATTTGAGTGTAGGGAGCAGTGGTTATTTAACTTAATCTTCTCTCAGATCTAAGGAAGAGCACTAGTAAGTTAACTTTGCTGTTTTGCAAAGAGGGTCCTTTTATATTTCCCTTCTACGTTCATGGATATGCCCCAGTGAGACAGAATGGGCATAGAACCACAAACCTCATGGCAATTTAACTCATCCTCCTTAAGGCTCCAATAGCTTTTTTTAAACAAAGAGTTTAATAAACTTGCTTAGCCAGAAGGAAACAATAGTGGGATAATTTAGTTTTGTTTATATATTTCCTATGTACTAGTATCAAGCTAAAAAGTTTCTATCATAATACTTAGAAGTCGATAATTAGTACATGAATAATTAGGAGTTAAGAAATCTCCTTCCATAGATTAAATGTTCCATAAAGACACAGCCCTTGTCTGTCTTGTGTACCATTTATTTTGCATTGCTATTTATAGCGCTCAGCTCCAGAATGCCATTCAAAAATATTTATTGGATCAACAAATGAGTGTATCCTGAAAAACTAATGCAAAAAAGCACATCTGTGAATTTACCCCAAAGGAACTCCTTTATTTAATTTATTCAAGTATATTCATTTTAGATGAAATTCATCTACACTTGTTGTCTTTTGGCCTAGGCTGAAATGAGAGTCTGGGACAGGGATTATTTGATGTAAAAATATTCTCAGACTATTCGTCAACATTCTGCCTCAGTTATATCAAAGGACATCCCCACGATCAGCAGTTCTAGATTTATATTGCACCCTACAGTTTTCACTTCAGCCTCCGGATTGCCCCTCTTTCCCTCACCCTGGAAAAAAGATATGTTGATATTGACGAAGGCACAGAAACTACATGAATGAAAGTTAGGGGTAAAGGACTTGGAACTTCTCCAAAAGCCACTGAAAACAGGACTCTATCTGCCTGATGTGTTCAAAGCATGATGCTAGTTAAAAAAACAAAAAACTGAAATGACCTATTGATACAGTTTAAGTTGTAACGGAAGAGTTATGATGTAAATGAATTACTGACATCAATATATGTTCTTGGGGGAAAACCATGAAAAGCAGTATTTTATTAGAGTTCCATTTGTAATGATTTGTATTGACTCTCCATGTATCTGTGAAATAAACTGGAACCATATGCTAAACAAAATTTTAATGGTCATCCTGAGTGGTTAGATGTTAGGTAATCCTGTAATCTATTTCAAAAGCCTAATTAAGTTAATTGCATATGTTGTTCAGACTGTAATCAATTAGTAATTAATCTGTGAAAAACATAACACAATTTCAGATTCTCAAGGGTGTTCATTGTATTTTAGGTTGCTGTCCTAAAAGGCACATGGAGACACATTTTTTGGTTCCTGGGTGAAGAGAGTAATGGGTTATATAAGGTTTTTCATTTAGGTCCTCTTCCTTAATTTTATATATCCGTTTAATGTATAAAATGGGCAGAGTGCTATGCAGTCAAAACATTACAGGAATGAAATAACATATTAAAAACATGCAATTTTCAACAGGTTACTTTTCTTGCATTATGAATTGAACAGTGTTAGAAAAAATATTTCATTGTCTCATAAAGATTTTCTTTCACAATGTCAATTTATTTGTTTTTTTATAGAAGATATCACATAGTAAGACCTATCATTCACTCCCCAAACTTCTCCCCAACTCAATGTACTTTATTAAAATTGTATTAAATATAATCATATCTATAAAAACTAAACCTATTATCGTTATGCAAAATTAGCTTTACTGGCCAACTTTCACAAAAATGTGTAAGGAAAATAGACATTTCCTTTTTTTTTCCTTTACCTTTTCTTTTAAAGAGTTTGACTTAATAGTCTTTACAGATAGTCAGGAAACCAGGTTTTCTTTGGTTTTCACTTTATATTCATTTTAAGAAAATGATAAAGATGGGACAGAGTTTAAGATAAGAACTAGACTTCGAAGTGAGACTATCCTGAGTTTAAATAGGTATAGTATTGTTTACTTGCTAGCTCTGTGACCTTAGTCAACTCACTCCCTATCAGAGACAAAACCTCCAGTGCTGAAGGAAAAGATGGTATCACTCAGGGCACCATGCCATGACAGGGAACTTCCAGGATCCAACTTTATCCACTTTAGAGCCTGTTCACCCAGTCTGTCAGATTCCAGTTGCACATCCTAGCCTCAGGTCATGTTTGTTGCTGTCTGCTCAGTGATCTTAGGAATTATTTTTCCTGACTGCTTTCACTCTTGGCTAGGGTTTAGTAGAGATTTCTTTATAGCTACCCAAGCTGGCCACATCATTCCCATGTTCAGGTCAAATTCTTAAAAACACTCAGGTGGTCTAAGTCCCACCTCCCATAATGCCAAAAAATAAGCTTATATAATCAATCACATAGTACTTCATTTTATGTCATTCTGTGTCCCTATCCCAAGGCCAGAGCTGAAATGGCACACTTAGCTGCAAAGGATCTGACGTCTATCTATTGTGATGAGCCCATGCACTTCAGAGAATATTTCCGGCTCCGTGTTTAGGTAGAAGCACTTGGTTCTCATCCTTCTTAAGCTACCATTCCATTCTTCCCCATTGAAAGCCCATATTGGCCAGAGCCCGACTTTACCACTGATCTGTATGGACAAACCTCTCCTTGTAAAGTTAGTTCCATTGTGGTGAATGGAAACGTGGTCTAGTTTTAGAATCCAAGGTATATTATGATTGTCAGAAGGCTTTACTCTCTAGTTGATTCTCTCTCCCTCTATTCAATCTCACATTTATGTTAGGACTTACTTTAGACTTTCCATCAATACTCTTTGTATGTGTCATGCCCCAGAAGCTGACCAGACTATCGTTCCATCATTTGTTAGTTTCAGTTCAGATCTCCAGCGCTCAGATCATAGTCTCCCTCAGACATTTTGGCTACTTGCCTACCCATCAAGAGACTTCAGACTGAATATATTCTTGAGAAAATGTTTTACCAGCCACATTTTTGCTTATCTGATATTTGCAAATTGTTTTTAAAAATCCCACTATACTTGACAATACTTTGTAATTGTCACACATATGAGTACTGCTCTGGAGAATGAACCAAAAAAACCGCAAGAGAAATATTTAATTTCTGCCTTTTATAGGCATGTAATCTAAATTATAAATAACATAGTAAACTTACTCTTGTTTATTTCATAGAATTTACTCAGTATCTATACTGGGGGAGATACTGTGATCATCAAATAAAGAATCATAATTAATGAATAAATCTAGTAGAGGGATAAAGTAGTCAAAAATAACTACATGATTATGCAGAGAATGCTGAGAATTTTAGAAGAAACATGTAGGACCTAGTGAGGTTTAGAACTTGATTTGTTATCTGTAATTGAAGAGTAGTCAGGAAAATCATATGGGAAGTAATATTTGAGGAAGGATTTTGAGAGTGAGTACAATTTGAACTGCTAAGCTTACAAGGTGCATGTATTCACATGGAAATAATTAATTGAAAAGGAGTCGCAGTGAATTGCATTTATTTTCTTTCACAAAAAGAGGGTTGTGATATGTCAATGGCTTATCCCCTATTGGGAGTAATTGTCTTAAAAATTTAGAATGGGGAGTCCAGCCTGGTAGCATAGTGGTTAAGTTCACATACTCTGCTTTGGTGGAGCAGGTTCATGTGTTCAGACCCCGGGCGCAGACCTACACACCACTCATCAAGCCATGCTGTGACGGCATCCCACGTGCAAAATGGAGGAAGATTGGCACAGATGTTAGTTCAGGGTCAATCTTCCTCAAGCATGAAGAGGAAGATTGGCAACAGATATAAACTCAGGGGCAATCTTCCTCACCAAAAAAATTTTAAAAATTTAGAATGGAGAGAAAAAAGGAGTAAGAATATGAAATTTAGAACACTATGTGCAGGGTAAATGTACCCCTGGAATAAATATTTAAAAAATTAACTTTACTTTTTATCCTGTCCCCTGTTAATAGACATTTAGTTTGTTTTCAGTCATTTTCTACTGCAAACCATGATGCAATGGATACTTTTGAAAGTGGTGAACTTTTATATGTTCAATACCTAGAAGTGGAATTACTGGTTTAAATGGTGCATGTATATTTAATTTTCATAACTTACGTGCATTATCCTCCATATAAAATGTTAGCAAATTATCCTCTACAGACAATACTAATTTACAATTCCAGCAACAATGAAGGAGTGTGATAAAAATTTCAACTTTAAAAGGATAGAGAATTAAACATAATACAAGTGATGTAAGAGGACCTGGTGCTGACCCTATTCTGAAGTTGAGGCCTCATTCCCTGCAGAATCGGGGAACATCCATATTAAACTGACTTTTCCATCAGTTAGAATCAAAAGTCAAATAACAGACAAGTTGAAATATTGTCAAACTCAGTTTCATCTTTTCTTAAGAAAGCAATTTTTGGCTAATCACTTTCCTAAAGGCATTTTTGACATCTTTGTTCCTTAGACTGTTAATTAGGGGGTTCAACATAGGTTCAATCAGTGTGTAGAACACAGAGGTCACTTTTTCCACATTCAGAGAATGATGAGTCCTGGGGCACAGATAAATGAATATCAGGGTACCACAGTAATTGGTGACCACAGTGAGGTGGGAAGCACAAGTAGAGAAACCTTTTCTTCTCCCTGAACAGGAACTCTTTTTAAAATAGCTGTTATGATACAGACGTAAGAAAGAAGATGTGCTAGAAGGCAGATAGTCTCCACCAAACTAGCAAATATCACCAGAACAATGTCATGCTTGCAAGTGGCAGTGCAGGGCAGAGAGAAGAGTGGGGAGACATCACAAAAGAAATGGTTGGAGCAGAAAGACAGATGGAAGGTATTAGTAGTGTGAATAATTGAGCTCATGGTGTCCCCCAAAAATGCTCCAATTGCAAGCTGACAGCAAATCTTCTTGGACATAATAACAGTATAAAGCAGTGGTTTGCAGATTGCTATGTACTGGTCTTAAGCCATGACAGCCAAGAGGAAAGATTCTGTGCCAATCAAAGAGCAGAAAAAATATGTGTGTAGCACAGCAATTGTAAGAAATGGTCTTCTTACTGGAAACCAAGTCCACAAGTAATTTGGGGGCAATAACAGAAGAGGAGGATGTTTCTAGAAAGGAAAATATGCAGAGGAAAAAGTACATAGGGATGTGCAAGTGGAAACTGATTGTGATTAACAAAATCATCCCAAGGTTCCATATCAGGGTAACAGAATAGATGAAAAGAAAACAGCAAAAAGAATACTGAAGTTCTTGACAGTCACTAAATCCCAAGAGAAAGAACTCAGCCTTCACAGTGCCATTCTTCACCTCCATTCTCTTCAGTGCTCCTGGATTTCTGAAGTTATGACAGAGTAATATTGGCAATGTTAATGATAACCTCAACATTAACAGAAAAAAAATTTTAAAATGCTAAAATAAATAAAACAGTACTTCTAAATCCACTTGGGCATCCTGATAGTACCTAGGCATATATACAGTTAGTGTAGTATAAGGCATAAGTTTTCACTTTTTTATTGAATTGATAACTCACCACTTCTATTTCTTAAATTGTTTTCCACATTAAATGGCACCACCATCAAATCAGTTGCTGAGCTTTAAGCCTGGGCTTCACTTTCTTCAACTCTCTCGTCTTCCGTCAACGTCAAGTGATTGTGGTTATCCACAGGGCTAAATAGCAAACTCTTAACAAGTAGCCTCTGTTCCCATTTCTGTTGTATTTATTTCTACAACAGATAAAAGCATTACTCTTCCAGGTGAAGCCTTGTATAGACAGAGGAGCAGAAGTCCTGAATTTCTCACCTTGTGACGTGGTTTCGCCTCTGAGGAACAAGAACTCCTTGGAGGTGTTTGAAATCCAATAATGAAATAGAAAGAAGAAAGATTCTGATTTAGTTACATAAGTGACTGAATCCTAGCTGTGCTACTAAGTAATTCTGAAACCTTGGGCAGGCTTATTAATCACTGAGTTTCAGTTTCATCACCTATAATATGAGAATGATAGTACCTTTCTCATAAAATTAAAACTGTTGATGAATTTCCTTTTACAGTTTCAATATCACCACCATCTTGTTCCTTCACTGTTCTTAGATTGGCAATTCTGAGTCAATCCAGAAATCTATTTTATTTTATCTAGAATCCAAGCTATGGAATACAACTAGAGAAATTCTCATGTTTACAAATTTATTAAATTCAATCCAGGCAATATGATAATGATATCCAGGAGTGTTTCCATGCCCTCTGTAGTGAAAAATTTAAAAGACGTTGAAAAGGCTTACCTACCTACTTCTCTGAGTTATCTCTGCTTTTTATTGCCCTTGCCCTTTTTTACAAATCTATACCGTGTAGGTAACTGATAGAAATGCAAGTCCTACTTGTCTATCAACATGCACATTTTGTCCTGCATAGAAACAATTGATTACCCTGTGGAAAAAGCTAGTTTTGTATCTATTTGTATATTTATTTGTGAATTTCTGACCTATACATCTTTGAATTCTCTTGTATAGCAATTATAACAGCTTAATAAATTAATGGATTTAATAAAATCGTTGACACATGTTCACTTTATAGGTCTATAAAAGTTAGAATTTAAAATTATATACATATGTACATATATATATATATATATATCTCATATTACACACAACTAGATATTTCCCTTATTTAATTGCTGTTGCAAACCGTATTTCTGTTTAGGTTTCATCCTATGAGCTGCTTCTTCCTGCCAGAAAATGATTTCTATTTTGTGAAGAAAAATATAAAATAGCAAATAAGTATATCCTAAACTATGTCATTAAGTCATCATATAAGCATTTGGATTCATCAGTGACTCTCTCTCTCCCTCTCTTCCTTTCATGGGAAAAATGTGCTCGTCCTCTCTGAGGTTAATCCTGTCGACAGTGCACCCAACACCATGTGTATCAATTAAGGTACTTATGCTATTACTACTAATCTTCCTCTCATAAACTTTCAGTACATAACAAAGTTCAAGTCAATTTCCTCTTTAAAAATATTACCCTGTATCTACTTCCATTTGTTTTCCTTCATTTCATTGCCATGTTTTCTTACAGGCATCTACAGTGCTTTCCTCTTTTTCACTTTGGCCAGCAGAGATAGGCTTTTGTATCAACAAAGGAACAAAGGGCTTAACACTTTTTGTTCCACATTCTGAATCATATCTTAGCTGAACATCCAAAGATTTTTCAACATGTAATAAACTTTATTTCTCTATTCCAGATGATAGCTTTGACCTCTCCTTTTTTTCTTAAAATCTCCTCCTCTCTTGGCTTCTAGACACATCTCCTGACTTCACTCCTAATCTCAATATGCCCCTAGTCAGCTTCCTTCACATACAATGGCACTTTCCTTAGGCTTCGTTCTTGACCTACTTCTCTCCTTACCATGTACACTCTTCCTACATAATTCTATGCATTTTTAAAAACAATACCATCTATATAGTGTTAACTTTCTTATACTTTTTCTGAAGCCATCTGTCCAATGCAAAGTTGTCTATCAATTAGCCACATGTGCATTTCAGCATGCCTAAAACAAAATTTAATTAATATCACTTCCTACAACCTATTCTATGGGGGCTGGGCCGGAGGCGCAGCAGTTAAATTTGCACATTCCACTTCGGTGGCCGGGGTTTCTCTGGTTTGGATCCTGGGTGCAGACGTGGCACCACTTGGCAGGCCATGCTGTGGTGGGCATCTCACATATAACTTAGTGGAAGATGGACACGGATGTTAGCCCAGGACCAGTCTTCCTCAGCAAAAAGTGGAGGATTGGCAGCAGATGTTAGCTCAGGGCTAATCTTCCTCCAAAAAAAAAAGGAAAAAACCTTTTCTATAATCCCTAACTTGGTATACATTTATACCAACTACATTGCTTGTCCAAATAGGAAATCCCCCTTAACTAAAAACCAACCAAGAACCATTGATTCAATCTTGGAAATGGAGCAGATATACAACACTTGTAATAATCTTTCAAGAATGTTATATATTTCAAGCCTGAAAGAAACTTGCATGATTCAAAGATGAAATATAAAAGCCAAAAGGAATAATGAAAGGGAAAAAAATACAAGAAACAAAATTTAAGAGGAGTTCAAGGTGAGACAAATCATCTGTTCTTCTATGCAACTGGCAGGTGAGAATGAAAAGGGAGATTTCTGAAGAAAGTGTTCAGCAAACTTGCATATTCCTGCAGTCAGTTCCCTATATTGAGCCCTATTCATCACTTTTGTAAACTTTCTTTCTATCCCTTAAGGCCAACAATTTAACCTCATCCAAAGCATTTTACTTGTGTATTGACAACTGTTGATACCAATGCATTACCATAGGTGAGAATAAACAATATAATATACAGATTGGGTCAGCTTAAATTTATATCTAAGCCTACTCAACTTTTAAAAAGAAATGATAGATCATGAGAATTGTGTTTATATTTATATTCTGAATCAGAGTCCAATAATGCTGAGGATTGTCTTAAGGATATCATGAGTTAAATGTGTTTTTTTGTTATTGCTGTTGTTTTTGCTGCAATTACCTTAAGTACTTAAAAATTGTTATTCTAGGTGGATTTATTCTCAAAACATCGATTCCCCGTGTGTAAAATTAGTGACTATAAGAAGATGAGAACTTAAAATGCTATCTGGCTCTAATATCCTCGGATAATGTTAAGAACACTTACCAGATCACTATCCTTCTTTCATTCACCTTATTACTACACTGTTGTTAATGCAAGTTCACTTTTCATTGGAAAAATCAATTTTGGCAGTTAAACATTTAAAAAAACTGCCCCATTGCAAAATTTTCCATAATCCATTTAGACAGGCTTTCTGTCTTCATAGAAGAAATTTGTGCCTCCCTTAGGAAGACTGTAGCTCCTAAAGATAATGCGAGATGTTTTATATTTTGCTTTGAGGTTTTTGAGATTAGCTTCTGATCTCACATCAGATCCCAGGAACACACTCACCCTGACTTCCAAATCCCAGTGGGAAAAGATACGTGAGCAATTAAACAGTTCTACTGAGGAGTTGATTAAACAAAAATGAAATGATGAAATGTGTTTTTCTAGATTCTAAGAATGTCTCATAGAAAAATATATTTGGCTCTCAAAATGGTAGATTATTATATATAAGACTGGATGATGATCTTTGCTATATAATTTGATTCAGTCAGATCAAAGCAATTTATCTAACAACTATCAAATTGTTCTATGGGATAGCATGGTGGAATAAACTAGAAAGAGGCAAAAATATATCTATCTAGCTATTGAGAATTAGAAGATCTTGAAAGTCCACTTGTAGGTGGAATGTCAATTATGAATGAAGTTAATGACTCTGATAAGTGCTATATGTGCACTTATTTTCAAATGAAATTCTGGCCATTCAAGGCCAGAATAGATCAGAGTTTTCATGCACTAAATACATTTGTTCTGTAAATATGTTGTGCCTGGTACTATTCTAGGTAAGAAACAGAGAAAAGTGCGATAACTTGGACTCTACATTAATAATTTTGTCAAGTATAGCATAATGAATGAGAGATGGTAGAGGAAACAGCATAAGCAATTACATGGAGCTTGGAAAGTTCATGGCATGATTGGAGACCTGGAAATGAGATTTATAGAGAATATGTTGCCTAATGAAGAAAGATAATACTTTAAATATATATATATATATGTGTGTGTGTGTGTGTGTGTATAGATAGGTAGGTAGATAGATCCTGGCAAAGGGTGATATGAGCAGTTTTGAGCATATATCTGCTCAGAGGATTAATCTCAGCAGAAAGAAATGTTTCTTCTCTGATAATTTTAGCAAAATCTCATAGTTAAGTCATTTGCTTACTAGTGTCCACCCAGAAACCAATCACTGGATCTCTTGATGACTAGCCATGAACACTTCCCCAATTCCCATTAGATGCCAAGACAGAGACCACTAAGAATAGGAAAAGCTGGATCCCCACCAGAAAATTGAGATGCTAGTAGTTAGAGAATGAGAAAAACATATCTACCCCTATAGTTTATAGTTCCAAGACAACTAAGGGTGTTGCCTAGGCAGTAACATTGGAAGGAAAAGAGAAATTTGATATTTCAAGTTTCTGTGAAGCTGAATGTAAAGCAGACATCCTTCCTGCTAAAAGAACAACCAGTCTTTAGATATGAAAAGTGTCTGTATCTTAGTAGGTTATGGAGACTGATAGTTATCCATGCTAAAGTGAGAGTAACTCTGTGTACCTGAAGCTCTAACATCCAGGGTCTCTGAAAAGGACATTGTAGATACTGGAGAGATCAAATTAGTAACTGACTAAAATGAAGGCACACCTGTAGCTGAAAAGACTTCTTGAACACAGGAAGGTTTAATATTGAAAGTTCATCTGAAGAAAGTAGACCTCTAGCAGAGTGCTTTCTAGTTTAGTGACTCCCAGCTCAGGTGATTTTGCTCCCTATGGGAGATTTGACAATGCCTGGAGACATTTTTCCTGTCAAAAATGTGGGAGTGGGACATGACAGCTGATGGGTAGAGGTTAGAGATGCTGCTAAACATGTTATAATGCACACGATAGACACCTACATCACAGAATTGTCTGTCTCAAAAAGTCAACAGTGCTAAGATTGAGAAACCCTGTTCTAATTGGAGGACCAAAAAGTAAAGATGTTTCTCCCACCGTCATCTTAAAATGCATAGACTCACGGTGAAATGGGAAATCTCACTCCATTTAAAACATTTGAAAACCGATACAAAGCCATTTTTTCATCATAGGCATAATATTCCTCCATTCTTTTAGCTATTACTTATTCATTTATTTAAGGAAAAGATGAGTAGATATTGTCAACTGGGATATTAGAATATTTCAAAATGATCCTTAACCTCAAAGAATTCCTTATAGAATTAAGAATCATTAAGAATACATTTTATGGGACAGGTCCTTGTGGTTTTGTTATTATGTTTAAGTCCAAGAAAACTCTCTGAGGCTGGCAGCTTATCATCTGAAAGCACTGAGCACTGAGGTCAAGCAAGTTTAAGTGTCTTCCTGAAAATCACTCATCTGGATCTGAATCTGGACCCTGGTGTATAATCTCAACTCCAGCTTCCTTCCTACTTCACTAAACTCACAGAGACCCATGTTGCATTTAAATGATTAAAAATGTAGACAATAAAAATATGAAATGAAATATTTGGAAGGTAAGAAAACAAATGAAGTGTTAATATTGGAGGAATATAGGAAAGGTACATGATGAGTTGGCCTTTTTTCCTTTTCTTTTCTTTTTTTTTTTGAGGAAGATTAGCCCTGAGCTAACTACTGCCAATCCTCCTCTTTTTGCTGAGGAAGACTGGGCCTGAGCTAACATCCGTGACCATCTTCCTCTACTTTATATGTGGCACACCTACCACAGCATGGCTTGCCAAGCGGTACCATGTCCTCACTGGGGATCAGAACCGGTGAACCCCGGGACGCGGAGAAGCTGAATGTGTGAACTCAACCGCTGCACTACTGGGCCTGCCCCTGAGTTGGCCTTTAAAAGATGGGTGTGTTAAGCTTGAAAAAGGCCCCCTTATATATATCAGATGCTAATTTCTGGAACCCGTAAATGTCATTTTATTTGAAAAAAGTTTGCTTACAGATGTGATTAGGCTAAGGATCCTGGATTATCTGGATGTGCTCTGAATCCCATCTCAAGTGTCCTCATAAGAGAGAAACTGAAGGTTATTTTACACATACACACACTCACATATATAGAATATGTAGTGAAAATGGAGAAGAGGGAGGTTTAAAGACGCTAGCCTTGAAGGCTGAAGTAATAAGAACACAAGTCAAGAAAAGCCTGCAGCCACCAGAAGCTGTAAGAGATAAGGAAAGATTTGTCCCCTAGAACCACCTGAAGGAGTATAGTCTTGCTGACACCTTGATTTTGGCCCATTGATGTTGAATTCAAATTTTTGACCTCCAGAACTTTAAGAGAATAAATGTCTGTTGTTTTAAGCCATCAAACTTTTAACAATTTTTTTTCTGACCCACAGGAAACTAGTGCTATTGGTTTAAAATATGATAGGTTTAGAAAATATAGGGAATGCTTACAATAGTATGAGATAGAGAAAAAAAAAATAACAAGTGCACGGAAACAAACAGGTATAGATCAAATATATGATCTACTCGTTTAATCAAGACTTTAAGGTAAAATAGAGAATAAAGGATAAAAGCAAAAACAACGGTCATAACAGCAGATAATTTACTAATCAGTTATAATATACCATATATAGTGCTAAGAACTTAAGATATTCATTTAATTTTCACAAAATTTGTATTAGAAAATTAGAGTGCTATTATTACTATTCTGAAGAAGAGAAGGTTTTAAACGTTCTAAATTATTACCTTGCAGTTGGAAAAGTAATAGAAATTAACCAAAAAACTAAAAAAATAACACTCGGAAATAAACATATAAGAAATTAAGTTCAAATTTTCATGAAAAAAGAGAATATGAGACAAATGTATGCTAATTCCATGTAAAAACTAACGTCAATTTAATAAGAATGGTTGCATGCATTAAGGATAATAAAAAGATGTATCTCTTTATGTGTACTTTGTGAGAAATATATTGATGTTATCTCACACCAAGAAATGTGAGTCTAACAATATCACCCAAAAACCCATTCAAGGCAATTAGACATTGGAGAAGATCAGTGAAGGTAGCAGACGCACTTGAACTCTCCAATAAATGGGGTAAGGTTTGTCTTAATAAAACATCCACCCAAAACAAGCCCCTCATTAAAGGTCTTCAATAAAACCCTGAGTCTAGTTAAGAAAATAGCTTTTCAAGAGGCAATTTGCATCCCAATACGTTTTTGAGATCTTCTTTCACATCCTTCTTCCTCAGTTAGATCAGGGGTTTCAGAATGGGAATCATCACAGTATAGAAAACTGTGACTGCTTTCTCAGTATCCATACTGTTGCCAAAACAGGGCTGGCAATAAATGAAAAAGACTGTTCCCTGCAAGACAAGGAGGGCTGTGAGGTGGGATGCACAGGTGAAAAAGGCTTTACACCTTCCCTCTGCAGAGCTTATCCTCAGGATGGTGATGAGAATAAACAACTGGAGGTGAGGATATCATGATGGCGACAATGTCATTGAAAGTGCACACAATGAAGAGCGTGAGTTCATTGATATAGATCTCATAGCAAGCAAGAGTAAAGAGAGGGGGTAAGTCACGAAAGAAGTGTTAACTACATTCAGCCTATATAATGGAATTTCAAGAGATAACACAAGTGAACCAGAGAACACACAGTTCCACAGAGGCAGCAGCCAGAAACCAGAACCATATAACATTTCTTGGACATGGAGACCATGTACAACAGTGGGCTACAGATGGCCAAGAAGTGGTCATAAACCAACACAGTCAACAGAAAGATCTCAATAACTACACATGTGCAAAACAAGTAGAATTGCACCATGCATCCCAGGAAGGAAATGGCTTTCACCTTGTTTAACATATTGGACAGCTTCTCTGACATGATGGTCATGGAATAGTAAAAATCCAAAGAACAAGTTGCTCAGGAAAAAGAATATGGGAGTGTAAAGTTGAGAGTTGATTTGACTCAGTGCAATCATGCCCAGCTTGGCCAAAACCATGACTCCATATATGAGAAGGAGCAGAAAGGAGGGAAAGACTCTTAGCTCAGGGGCATCAGATAATTGAAGAAGAATGAACTGTGTCCCAGTAGTACAATTCGCCTCCCCCATTTCCACCATATATCAAGATGGGAAGCTAAATGATAAATTTTGTGTTTGTTTTAGAAAGAGAACAAGAGAGAAAACAATACATTTATATTAACTTTAAAATATAACATCAATATAGAACAGTGTATTTAAAAAAATGTCAAATAATTCAAAATGCTCAATGTCTCAGTTCATCCCACTTATATCCAAATTAACTTAAGTATCAGCAAAAACTTATATGATTCCCAACTGTTATCTACAACAATACATTAAGTTGATAAATTAAAATAGGTGTTTTGTTGGAATCCGAAATAGATTCAATGATATATTTTAAAGCCTCTTGGAAATAAACTTCTTTTTCCTGAAAAATGTACTAAGCTCTGTCAAGTAGGGTAATGGCTATTGTGATCCTATATAATGTACACTACTTTTTTGTTCAGTTTGTCAGTAGCATAAATTTGCAGCAGGTGAGGAGGTCCTAAACAATTCCCTTGTTGGGGAGTCTGACTAAGTTTTTGGGCATTAGTGGTTCACAAGGATTCTTTACATTTAGAATTATGCAGAATGATAAAAAGAGACTTAAAATATATGCTAAAAGCCATCATCCATTTTTACTTATGAAATTAACAATGTAATTTAATTGTGTTGATAGTGATCACTGTCAATAATGACTCAGAAAATTATAACTCTTGTATACACTTTTCTGGAAAGCAATTAGGCAACATATATCCAAACTCAACCTTGACAACAGTAAAAGCTATAAGATATTTTTTATGAGAGATTTTATTCTTTGTAAGCTATTATAATAAATATTTAATTACATTGATAAAATTGGAAATAACTGAGTCCAAAGCTACATTTAAAAATTGTTTATAATGCTAACAATCTAGGGTAGGAAATTATCATGCAATTTGAAATTACATTTTGGAGACAGTTAATTTTTTTTAAGAAAAGGATACCGATAGCACAGTTGGTGTATATATGTAGGTGTGAATGCAGATGCATGCATAGAGATATGAATAAATATGACAGAGAAATCATGTATTATCACTTTGATTTGGCTACAATCCTAGAAATATGAATCCTTTCTCCACATTAAAAAGGATGTAAGTGAAAATTTTCCCAGGTTCTCTGGAGTTGTTGATTAGGTGAAGTGGAAAAAAAAACTGAGTTATTTCCCTACTTCAGAGTTAAAGCAGAAAAATCAACTTGGAAAATTTTCTTCCTAATGTCCTAGGCCAATAATAAGAAACTAGTTTATGCTAAATCCAAAATAATTCAGCTTAAGCGCAGAGCAGACATAGTTCATATGTCCTGATTCCCCATGACCAGCTCAAGGACATTAATTCAGTACTCAGAATTATGGTGACAATTAGGGAGCTCCTCCACAGTCATAAATTCTAGCTTCCATGACAGAATTTGTGGTGGAAAATGGTAGAAAGAGAAGGAAAGAGAAAAATACACTATCATTTTGTTTACTCTCTATTTCATACACATCAATGTTTGATTTTACAGAGGAAGTTGTTTTAATTTCACCATCAATTCTTTCTCAATACTAAAAGACAACAGCATTGTAAATGGTAAATGCACAGGAACATGGGTTCTGTTAAACATTCTCTAATCAGAAGACAGAAGTGGTAGGCATATTTTTAAAATAATTATTTGCTGGGAAAATATATCCATTTTCATTTTCAAGTAACCAGGGCCTAGTTTTAGCTAACATACCTGAGAAAAGCATCTCCTCTCTGGTCCTGAAGATGTTAGTGTGTATGTAGTATACAGTTAGAGATTTATACTGTAATTTAAGCTCTTGGGGAATGGGTCTTTCGAATTCCAAATCAATCAATAATCTTTATGTTATAAATATAATTTAAAATTGGAGCCAGCCCGGTGACACAGTGGATAGGTTGGCATGCTCCATTTTGGCAGCTTGGGGCTCACGGGTTCGGATCCCAGGCATGGACATATACACTGGTCATCAAGCCATGCTGTGGTAGCGTCTAACATACAAAAAACAGAAGAAAATTGGCACAGATGTCAGCTCAGGGCCAACCATCCTCATACACATATACACACAAATAAGAAAATATAAGTTAAAATTAAACTAATACTATATGTGAAATAAGGCACAGATAACATTCCCTATGGAATATTATGAGTAATTTGTTTTAATACACTAATCTTTGAAACAATTGTTTAAAACCAAACATGACTTTTTCCAGACTTCATAGTGCATTATGATATTACATCCTGGTATCATACGTGTGGGTCACATCTCATATTGCAATTCTGAAATATCATGAATATTTCTTATGACTTCTCCCTTTCTAATAATATCTCCTAAATTCCTGCAAGTCACAGTGACTGAAGCCACAGCAGAATTTCTTCAAATACTGGGAACAAAATAAATCTACTGGTCAGAAAAGTATATAGTAGTTTATATTTATTGGACAGTTATGTGATACAGCCTGTTCTAAATATTATACAAGTATTAACTTATTTACTTTTCATGATAGCCAGCCAAGAGACTAATTCTGTTTTTATGCCTATGTTACAAAGAAAATGATGGAGGCACAGACACTGAGTTATAGCTTGGACAAAGTCAAAATAAATTTCAGGGAAAGGCCCCAGAATGCTCTCTGAGTTTTTCCTACTTAAATGATGGAATGGGGAAAAGAAGAGAACCAGAGTCAGTTCCCAGGCTGCATTTTCTCTAATTCATGTCCAATGCTAGAAGGCATCAAATGGGATCATTTCAATGACCTGTTCTAGGTGTGTTCTTCTTGACTTTATAATGTTATCCTAGGCCACAGTGTTCTACTCGACTCTGTGTATCACTGGGTGAACACAGATATTTTTCAAGGAAAAGCAGTTTCCAGAAAATCATGTTTATATTCTCAACTACCATATAATATGTTCCTAAAATTGATGTGCCAAAGACTGCATGCAAGGCTGAGGAGACATTCCGGATCTCCATTCCCACATCATCTTTCACAATTAACGAAAGAAAATAAAAGCTCTCACCAATTCATTTTTGGTGTATTCCCCCCATGAGTAGAAACCTGTGGGTAAAAAAAGGAATAACTTGGAATATTGCTGTTCTTAAGGCTGTCTTTGATTTTTTTACTCCTCGAACAATACACCTTGAACTCAAAGCATTTCTTTCTACCTCTTTGTATCTCATAATATCGCTTTTAGATAATATCTTCTTTGTTGAAATATCAGTTCAAATATTTTGACTTTTAATAACTGTATTTGACTTTCCATATGGTCATATGTCACTTAATGATGGGATATGTTCTGAGAGATGTGTCATTAGGCAATTTCATCATTGTGCAAACCTCAGTGTATTTACACAAACCTAGATGGTATATCCTACTACACACCTAGGCTATATGGGACTAATCTTATGGGACCAGCTTCTTGTATGTGTTCTGTCATTAACCAAAACATCCTTATGTGGCATATGATGGTATCCTAGTTGTAAGTGTTCTTTACATATTATTGGTATAAAACTTTTATCAGATATATAATTTATGATTTTTCTTCTTAAATTTAGATCTATGGTCCATTTTGAATTAGTGTTTGTGTTTGGTGTGAAGTTTAGGTTTTAGTTCATCTTTTTGCATATGAATAGTCAATTACTCTTCACCATTTATTGAAAACATCATCCTTCCACAATAGTTAGCCTTGGTAACTTCGTCAAAAATCAATTAATCATAACGCATTTATTTTTGGATCATCAATTTTATTATATTGATGTATTTATCTGTCTTACTCCAATACCAATTACCATGTTATGTAATGTTCAGTATTAAGTGCTGTACTTCTTGGGTTAAATTCATTTCTATTTTTTTATGTTGTCATGAATCACATTGTTTTCTTTTTTTTAATATTAGGATTTTCTCTCTTTTTTTGAGGAAAATTAGCCTTGAGCTAACATCTACTACCAATCCTCCTCTTTTTGCTGAGAAAGACTGACCCTGAGCTAACATTCCTTCCCGTCTTCCTCTGCTTTATATGTGGGATGCCTGCCACAGTATGGCTTGACAAGCGGTGTGTAGGTCCACAACCAGCATCTGAACCAGCAAAATCTGGGCCTCCAAAGCAGAACATGTGAACTCAAATGCTGACCCACCGGGCCAACACCCCCCCCACTTTGTTTTATTAACTTCATGTTAAGATATTATTTTGCTGCTATTTAAAACAAAAATAGTTTTTGTATATTGATTTTGTATCGTGTGACTGTGATTGGCTCAATTATTCTGGTGGTTTTCGCATGTGTATGTGGAATGGTTACAATTTTCTACTTAAAAGATCATATAATCTGTGAATAAAATTAGTTTTAGTTCAAATCAAGATGACTGACTTATTTATTAATCTATCATCTATCTATCTATCTACCTATCTATCTATCTATCTATCTATCTATCTATCTATCAATCATTAGTACTGAGAGTGGGCATCTGCATTGATTTTTACTTTAGGGGGAAATCAATCATTCCCTAATGATCAAGAGTAATGCTAGAAGTAAGTTTGGTAGGTTGAAGTAATTTTATCTCTCTGCTTTATTGAGAATTTTTAGCTCAAATGGATGTTGGATTGTGTCCAATACTTTTCTTTGTTTATTGAGTTGACCATATGGTTTTTCTTTTATTGTCTATAAATAATTTATTACATTAATTGCTTTTTATATGTTAAACCCACCTTGCATGCCTGGGATAGATCTCATTTGGTCATGGTCTATTATGCTTTTATATATTTTATTGGATTTATTTTGCTAATATTTTTGCTGAGAATTTTTATATCTAGGACCCTGAGGGATATTGTGGTATTTTATCTTTCCTTGTGTTTCTTTTGTCACTTTATTATCAGGGTAATACTGGCTTAATAACATGAACTGAAAGAGGATAGACTCATTCATTTTTGACGTAGGTTAATTAACAATTGGTATTTTATATTTACATAGGCATTTAATAAAAATAACCAATAAATCCATCTGTGTCTAGCTATTGGTAGGAGGGGAGAATATTTTAATTACAAGTTCAGTTTATTAACTTGTTATATGTATATATATATATTCAGATTTTGTGTTGTTCTGTTTGTTTTATTTTGTTCTACTTTGTTTTATGTTAATATATCCATGTATGATATATTTTCTATTTTTTTCTATTTAACTCAACATGTCTTTATAATTAAGGAAAATTCTTTAGATAGTGCAGAGATTTGTTTTGTTATATGTCCAATATGGCAACCTCCATCTTTAATTTAGTTGTCTAGACTCTCTATAGTTAATGTAATTTTATGGCTGAATTAAAATCATTGTTTTAATATCTCTATTTGTTTAATCTATTACTGGTTTATTTCCTTTTTTGTCTTCTATTGAAAGAATTTTTCTGTGATTCCATTTATTTTACCTTCTCTTTTGACATTATTTTTACTTCTTTAAAATTATAAAGATTTTCTAAGAGTTTAAAATAAGCTTTTAAATAAATCGTAGATCTTCCATGGATCATAAAGCAGTAAAACTCTAAGTCTTCTCTTATCCATCATTCTATTACTATATATAAGTAAACTTTTACAGACGTTGTAAATGCCATTTCACTGATATGTTTTCCTGCAGACAGTCTGATATCCTTTAGAGTAATTAAAAATGTGAAAAAATAAATACTTTTATTAATTATATAATTACCAGTGTTCGTTTCTTCGTGTAGCTTTAATTTTCTGTCTGGTAGTATTTTCCTCGTCCCTGAATAACTTATGTTAATATTTATGGTAGTACATGACAGTATTACAGCTAATAAATTCTCTTAGTTTTTGTTACTCCCAAAAGCATTGTTTGGTCTTTCCCTTGTGAAAGATATTTTCACATGGATGCCATTCTAGAGTGACTGACTTTTTGTTGTTTCCCTTTTAACATTTTCAATTTTCTCTCCATTTTTTAGGATTTTAACATTTTCTGACAAGAAATCTGCTGTAATGCTTGCCTTTTTTTTTTCCTTTAGACCAGTTTTCTAAAGTAGATTTGGTTTTGTACCCAATTGTGCCTTCCCCTCCTCCAACAAACAGAGGACAGATGACAATGCCGGCAATATCTTTGATATCACAACTACAAGGCAGTACTGCTGGCATCTAGTCTGTAGAGGCCGTGGATACTGCTAAACAGCCTACAATGCACAGGATAGTACCCCACAACAAAAATTTCAAGTGAAAAATGTCAGTATTCCTGAGGTTGAAAATCCGTGTTCACAATGTAATGATTCTTTCATTCAACATTTTCTCTTTTCTTTTCTTTTTTTCTCTGGGGTATGGGTGTGTTTTCTTTCTGCTTTCGTTCTCTGAGCTTCTTGGATCTGGGTTTGGTGTCTTTCATTAATTTCAGAATTTTCTTAGTCATTGTCTCTACACATATTCCTTGCCATGACTTCCTTCACTTTTACTTCTTTTCTTGTTTGTTTGTTTGTTTGCTTGTTCTTGTTGTTTTTCTAAGAGATTTTTATTTCAAATAAAGAGACATTTTTTAAATTAAATACCTATAACATTTAAAATTCAAAAGGATGTATTATGGAATAAAATAGATATATGACACTTAACTTTAATTTCCTAGTGTGTGTGTGTATGTTGAACATGTTCTCACTCTATCTATTATTTTAATTGAGGTAACATTAGTTTATAAAATTATATAAATTTCAAGTGAAAATCATTATATTTTTATTTCTGTGTAGATTACATCATATTCACCACACAAAGGCTAGTTAGCATCCATCATCAAACACATGTACCTAGTCACCACTTTTACACTCCTCTCTGCCTTCCCCTCTGGTAACCACCAATCCAATCTCTGTCTCTATGTGTTTATTTATTGTTATTTTCTATTTATGAGTGAAATCATAAAGTATTTGGCTTTCTCTATCTGACTTATTTTGCTGAGCCTGATACCCTCAAGGTCTATCCATGTTGTCATAAATGACAAGATTTCATCTTTTTATGGCTGAGTAGTATTCCATTGTAGACATAGACCTCTTCTTCTTTATCCATTCATCCCTTGATGAGTACCTGCTTGCTTCCAAGTCTTGGCTACTGTGAATAATGCCACAATGAATGTAAGGGTGCATATATCTTGGCACTGGCACAAA
The DNA here is from genome assembly GCF_041296235.1 of Equus asinus. NCBI lineage: Eukaryota > Metazoa > Chordata > Mammalia > Perissodactyla > Equidae > Equus > Equus asinus. The sequence continues at coordinate 19,534,175 of NC_091806.1, forward strand.
AATAGACACACAGATCACTGGGACAGAATCAAGAGCCAAGAATAAACTCACACATCTATGGACAGCTAACTTTTGACTAGAGACACAAGAGCGTATAATGGAGAAAGGCAAGTCTTTTCAATAAATGGTGTTGGGGAAACTGGGAAGCCACATGCAAAGGAATGAATGTAGACCATTATTTTACACCATACACAAAAAACGACACACATTGGTGTTTTCATGTTCTTTGGGTAAATACCCAGCAGTGGAATAGCTGGATCATATGGTAGTTCTATTCTTAATTTTCTGAGGACTCTCCATACTCTCTTCAATAGTGGCCTCACCCTTTTGCACTCCCACCAGTAGTGTCAGATAGTTCCCTTTTTTCCACATCCTTTCCAACACTTGTTATTTCTTACCATGTTAATTATAGCCAATCTGATGGGCATGAGGTGATATCTTATTGTAGTTTTGATTTGAATTTCCCCAATAATTAGTGATGTTGAACATCTTTTCACATTCCCATTGGCCACCTGGATATCTTCTTTTGGAAACTGTTTGTGTGGATTTTTTCTCCATTTTTTAATTGTGTTACTAGCTTTTTTGTTGTTGAGATGTATGAATTCTTTCTGTATTTTGAATATTAACCCCTTATCAGATATATGGTTTGCAAATATGTATTCCAAATTGTTAGGTTGTTTTTTCATTTTATTGGTGGTTTCCTTTTCTAATGCAGAAGATTTTTAGTTTGAGGTGGTCCCCGTTGTTTATTTTTTCTTTTGTTTCCCTTGCCAGGACAGAAATGCTACTTGAAATTATGCTGTTAAGACAAATGTTCAGGAGCTGAAGATACTGCTTATCTTTTCTTCTAAAGGTTTATGGTTTCAGGTATTACATTCAAGTCCTCAATCCATTTTGAGTTAACTTTTGTGTATGGTATAAGATAACCGTCTACCTTCACTCTTTCCAATATGGATGTCTGGTTTTCCCAATACCATTTATTGAATAGACTTTCCTTTCTCCATTGTATGTTCTTGTCACCCTAGTCGAAAATTATCTGTCCATAGATGTGTGGGTTTATTTCTGGGCTCTCGATTCCATTCCATTGATATCAATGTGTCTGTTTTTGTGCCAATACCATGCTGTTTTGAGTACTATAGCTTAATAATACATTTTGAAATGAAGAGTGTGTTACTACCAGCTTTGCTAATTTTTTTTTCTCAGGATTGCTTTGACTATTTGGGTTCTTTTGTTGTTCCATATAAATTTTAGGATTCTTCCTTCAATTTCTGTGAAAAATGTCGTTGAAACTTTGATAGCAATTGCACTGAATCTGTAGATCTCTTTAGGAAGCATGGACACTTTAACTACGGTAGTTACTCCAATACAAGAGCACAGACTATCTTTCCATTTATTTGATTATTTTTCAATTTCTTTCAACAATGTATTCTATTTTTCATTGTACAAGTCTTTCACCTGTTTGGTTAAATTTATTCCTATGTATTTTATTCTTTTAGTGATATCGGCCTGTAATTTTCTTTTTTTATTTTGTTATTGTCTGTTTTTTTGTAACAGGGTAATATTGGCCTTTGCAATGAGTTAGGAAGCTTCTCTTCATATGCAGTTTTTGGGAAGAATTTGAGAAGCATAGATATTAGGTATTCTTTGAATCTTTGGTAGAACTGACAAAGGAAGCTCTCTGGTTCTGGACTTTTAGATTCAGTAAGGTCTTTGATTACTGTTTCAGTCTCCTTACTGGTTATTGGTTTACTCAAACTCTACATTTCTTCTTTATTAAGTTTTGAAAGGTTGTATGATTCTAAGAATTTATCCATTTCTTCTAGATTATCCAATTTGTTGGCACATAGCTTTTCAGAGTAGTCTCTCACAACCTTTTGTATTTCTGAGGTGTCCATTGTATTTTTTCCCTTTCATATCTGCTTTTATTTGCTTGAGCCTGCTCTCTCTTTTTCTTTATGAATCTATCCAAAGGCTCATCAATTTTATCTCTGCAAACAACAAGCTCTTCATTTAATTTGTTTTTTTCTATTATGCTTTAGCCTCTAGTTCATTTATTTCTGTTTGAGTTTTATAGTTCCCTTCCTTCTACTGATTGTGGCCTTTGTTTATTCTTCTTTTTCTAGTTCTTTTAGGAGCACTGTTAGTTTGTTTATTTGATGTTTTTCTTGTTTGTTGAGATAGGCTTGTATTGCTATAAACTTCCCTCTTAGAAGCACTTTTGCTGTGTTCCATAGCATGACATATTTTCATTTTTATTTGTCTCCAGATATTTAACGATGTCTCTTTTGATTTCTTAGCTGACCCAGTCGTTATTCAGTAGCATTTTCTAAAAATGCTGCCATTGAAAAGCCATATTTGTGGCTTTTCTGATTTTTTTCCTGAAGTTGATTTCTAGTTTTATACCATTGCAGTCAGAAATGATGCTTGGTATTATTCTAATTCTTGTATGTATTGAGAATTGTTTTGTGGCCTAATATGCGATCAGTCCAGGAGAATGCTCCATGTGCATTCCAAAAGACTGTGTATCCTATGGTTTTTGGATGCAATGTTCTGTATATATCTATTAAGTCCATCTGGTCTAATGTGTCATTATGGTCAATGTCTCCTTGTTAATATTCTGTTTGGATGATCTATCCATTGGTATAAGTGGATTGGTAAAGTCTCCTACTATTACTGTGTTACTGTCTATTTTCTTTATTTGTCTGATAACAATTGCTTTATGTATTTAGGTTCTCCTATGTTGGGTGCTTAAATATTTTCAGTGTTACATCCTCTTGTTGGATTGTTGCTTTATCATTATGTAGTGCCATTCTTTGTCTCTTGTTAACAGTTTCTGTTATGTTATTTTGTCTGATATAAGTATTGCTACCCCAGCTTTCTTTTCTTTGGAATTTCATGGAGTATCTTTTCCATCACTCCACTTTCAGTTTGTGAGTGCCTTTATGTCTGAAGTGTGTCTCTTGTATGCAGAATATATATGGGTCTTGATTTTTTAATCTAATCAGTCACCCTATGTCTTTTGATTGGAACATTTAGTCCATTGATATTTAAATTTTCTACTGATAAATATGCACTTATTGTCATGTTGTTACTTTTGGGGGGTGTTTTAGTAGTTCATCTTCCTTTCTTCTTCTCTTGCTCTCTACACTTGTGGTTAGATGGCTTTACTTAGTATTATGTTTGGGTTCCATTCTCTTAATTTTTTTGTATATTTATTATAGGTCTCTGGTTTCTGACTACTATGGTGTTCCTATATAATAACTATGTGTATAGCAATCTATATGAAGTTGATTGTTTCTTAAGTTTGACCTTTTGATAAAAGTTCTACTCTTTTACTCCTCCCACACTTTGTTTTTGATATCATATTTAACCTCTTTTTCTTGTTTGTATCTCCATTACCCTCTTATCATAGAAATAGATAATTTTAGTACTTTTGACTTTTGCCTTTCATACTAGCTTCATTGCTGGTTCATCTGCTACCTTTAGTGTCTATTTGCCTTTATCAGTGATGTTATTTTTTTTTTTTAATAATTTTCTTATTCCTGTTTCTGGCCTTTTATTTCCTACTTAAATAAGTCTCTTTAGCATTTCTTGGAAGACTTTTATTCACTGCAAACTCTTTTAGGTTTTGCTTGTCTGAAAAGCTCTTTACCCTTCCTTTCATTCTGAATGATAGACTTGCTGGGTAGAACATTCTTGGCTATGCTTTTTTTTTTCCTTTCTGCACTTTAAATATATCATGCCACTCCTTCTAGCCTGTAAGGTTTCTACTGAGAAGTCAGTCGATAGCCTTATGGGTTTTCCTTTGTATGTAACTTGTTGCCTTTCTCTTGAAGATTTTAGGATTCTGTCTTCATCTTTAGTTCTTGGCATTTGAATTATAACGTGTCTTGATCTGAACCTCTTTGAGTTTCTCTTGTTTGGTACTCTCTATGCTTCCTCTACCTGGATGCCTTTTTCTTCCTTAGGTTAGGAAAGTTTTCAGTTATTATTTCTTCAAATAGATTCTCTGCCCTTTTGTCTCTCTCTTCTCCTTCTAGGACACCTAGTATACAGATGTTATTGCACTTGATGTCCCAGAGGTCCCTTAAAGTGTTCCCATTCTTTTTAGTTCTTTTTTCTTTTATCTCTTCAGCTTGGGTGATTTACTCTAGTCTTTTTTCCAACTCACTGATCCATTCTTCTGTATCATCTACTGGCTCTTGAGTCCTACTTGTGAATTTTTCATTTCTGATGTAGTATTCTTCATTTCTGATTGGTTGTTTTAATATTTTCCAGTTCTTTGTTGAAGTTCTCAGTGAATTCATCCATTCTTCTCCAAAGAGCAGTGAGCATCTTTATGACTATTAGTTTGTACTCTTTATTGGGAAAATTGTATATTTCTGTTTCATTTAGTTATTTTTCTGAGGATTTATTCTATTCCCTTATTTCGAACATAGTACTTTGTCTCCTCATTTTGTCTCTTTCTCTGTGCTTATGTCTATGTATTAGGTATATGAGCTGTGTCTCCTGAAGTTGGAGAGGTAGCCTTATGTAAGAAATGCCTTATAAGGCCCAGGAGTGTACTTCCCTCTCATCACCAGTTTCAAATGTTTCAGGTGTGTCCTCTGTGTGGGCTACTGATGTCTTTTTGTTATGATAGGGTTGCTCTTGCTGCAGGTACATGGGAAGGCTAGGCTTCTGCCCTGGCTTGCTGGTTGCAATGTTCAGCTGTGTGTGTTGGCTATGGTCCCTTCAGTCACTTTCTTGGGCATGGGGAACTCTAGCAGAGTTGGCTGCAAGTTCTAATAGCTCATTCTTGCTATGGTTTTTCCTTTAAGTAAGCAAGCCTCCAGTGTGGCTTATTTCTAGGCTCAGGGGCTTACAATTGCTCTAGGTCTCCAGCCTGAAAGGCTGTTGTCAGCTCTTTCAGGAGTGCAGCTGAGTGGGCCCAGCCCCAGGTGTGGCAGCACAGAATTGTTTCAGACATTGGAAGGTGGGGCTGATGCCTATGTGGTTATTTGAGGAGCAGAAGTCTGCTTCAGCCAACAAGCTTCACCACCTCCAGGCCCACACACACCATAAGCTAGACCTGGCCTGTGCATATGCCTTCACAAACTGAAGTAGACCCAGTCACCCTGCTGCAGAGGCCACACACACTCTTCCAACATACGCCCACCCCTCAAACATATCATACCCTCATGCACGCTATGCCCTGCAGAGGCAGACCTACTCACCCTACTTCAAATATCCAATGCACCCTGCCTGTTTGGCCCATAAGTTGCACAAAAGCTTTCTGTTGGTTTGAGCTAGTCCCTAAGGTGGGCTGCCTTCCCTGGCTGAGCTGGATTAAATCTTATATCAGTGCTCTAGAGAGAGGAGCAGCCCCCTGCCCTAGTAGGCCAGGGGAAGTACTTTAATGACTTCTACCAACATCTATGTCAGCACACGTGTACTAGATCACAACAATGGCTGCCATCAAGGTCTCAATCCCTGGGGACGTGGTCCCAGCCTTCAGAGATCTCACCTATCACTGAGATACACCCAGAGCCTATGAAATGAGTCTCTTATCACCAAAGGACTGTGCATCTTTCTTTCTGGTGATTTTATGTTGCTTTCCAAAATGGGTGAATTTGTACTTGGGCCCTTTAAGAGCAGGCTTTTCTTTCCCTTATGTCTGATAGCTTTTCTAGGGGTATTCCATGTTGTTGTAAATGGCCAGCAAAGCCAAATATTATGACACTCATTTTGCTTGTGCTGAGTCCGAAAGCAGCTTATTGTGGCAAACCTGGCAGGCTCAGATCCCCTACCCCTCCAGAAAATGCTTCATACATTAACTCCCCTCCAAGACATGAAGTGTTGTGATTAAAAGGTGGCTTTTTACTCTCCAGAAAGAAATTTCGGCTTCTCCCACCTCAGTCAGCACTGTCCCTTGTTGCAGGTGTTCTTTCCATCAAGTTTTCAATTCTCTCTCAGGAGTAATTCCAAGAGTAGTTGTGACTTTTTTGGGTCCAGGGAGAAGATGAGCCCACAGTCTTCCCACACCACTATCTTCCCAGCAATCTCTCTTCTGTTTTTCTACTGAGTTTAAAGTCATAGTGATTTTTACTATTTGACTGTTACCCAGATCTTAAGTGTTTTTGTTTTCTTCACTCTTTTTCTGAGTGCATGCAATTTTGAGTGTTCCCCATTTGTCTATCCTTAATTTGACTTATTCTTTCCTAATCTGTATTGAACTTATTGTTGTGTCCTTTAAAATATTTTTTGTCTGTTATTTTTTAATTTATCTAGCATCTTTATTTGATTCAGTCTTATAGTTTCCATGACTTTTGCTGAAATTCCCCATCTATTCATTCATGTTGTCTACCTTTTCTACTAGAGCCCATAAGTATTATATTTATTTTAGGTTGCTGGTCTGCTGTTTCTAATACCTAGGTTATATCTGAACATAATTCTGTCAATATGTTTGTCTTTTTGTGGTGGGTTGTTTTCTTCTGTTTATTTGTGTTGCCCTATAATTTTTGCTTAAGAACATGTATCATTTGTAGGACAACAGAGAATGAATTAACTGGCATTTTTGCCTGGAAATTAACTCACTTGTTTTGCTTAACATTAAGTGTAGGCATTAATCTGCACATCAGTGGTGTTAACACTATGGCCACCTCAGTGCACCATAAGCTTCACATTTCTAAATATAACAGGTTATATTTAGAACGGGAATTGGCTTATATTTTCAATGTCTAACCCACTTTAAACTTTAAGTCTTCCCTTTGCACGTGTCCCCCACAGTTGATCTCCTTGCTCATCCTGCCCCCTCCCCTAATGGAATGCTATTACTGGCAACTCTATGCTTGTGTTAGTTGTTTTCTCAGTGACTCCAGCTATCCAGGGAATTCCCAAAATGTTTAAATTTTGTGGAGTATCTAGCACTTTGTGTTGTAATATTGGGAGCAAATATTTCTCTAGCTTTCCACCTCCTACAATTAAATGAGAAGACTGAAAATATTGGCTCAAGAAAGATTCAAATAAATGAAATTATAGCACATTTAAAAAATTGTCATTTAATAAATCATAGCAAAGTCTTTTTATAAACTTCTAAAAAACTAAGGAAGTTAATTTCTCTGATGACTGAGGAACACTTCCATTTTAAAACTAGAAGATTACCAGGTGCAACTTAACAAATGAAGTAAATATAATTTTACGTGGTATATTATCAAAGTAATCATTAATAATAAGGGCTGATGAAGTTTTTTTTTAATTTATATTATAACATTTTTATTTGATCTAGCACTTGATCTTTCTCTTTTGAGTTCAATGCCTTCACCTGGGGAGACAAGTGAGCGAGGGAATTCATACCTTTTTATTATGGAAAGTTTCAAACATACGTAAAGGGGAAAGAATGCTGTAATAAGCTTCCATACACCTATCACTCAGCTTCAACAATTATCAACATTCTGGTGCTCTTATTTATACTCACCCTTCCCATCAGTACTTTTTCTGTTTTGCTGAAGTGTTTTAAAACAATCCAAGACATCGTACCATTTCACTTGTAAATTCCTCAGTAAAAATCTCTAACACATACAGACTTATTTTATAAACATAATATAATCACCATTTCATGATCATATCCAGCAAAATTAATAATTCCTTAATATCATCTAATAATCAGTCCATGTTCAGTTTCCCCCAATTGTCTGAAAATCTGTTTTTTTATTAATGTTATGATAGATTACAACCTTGTGAGATTTCAGTTGTACATTATTGTTAGTCATGTTGTGGGTTTACCTCTTCCTCCTTTGTGCCTTCCCCCCACCCCCCCTTTTCCCTGGTAACCACCGATCAGATCTCCTTGTCAATATGTTGACTTCCACCTATGAGTGGAGTCATATAGAGTTCCTCTTTCTCTGACTGGTTTATTTCGCTTAACATAATACCCTCGAGGTCCATCCACGTTGCTGTGAATGGGCCAATTTTGTCTTTTTTAATGGCTGAGTAGTATTCCATTGTGTATATATACCATATCTTCTTTATCCAATCATCAGTTTCTAGGCATGTAGGTTGGTTCCACGTCTTGGCTGTTGTAAATAATGCTGCGATGAACATAGGGGTGCAAGGGACTCTTGGGATTTCTGATTTCAGGTTCTTAGGATAGATACCCAGTAATGGGATGGCTGGGTCATAGGGTATTTCTATTTTTGACTTTTTGAGAAATCTCCATACTGTTTTCCATAGTGGCTGCAACAGTTTGCATTGCCACCAACAGTGTATGAGGGTTCCTTTTTCTCCACAACCTCTCCAACATTTGTCGCTCTTGGTTGTGGATGTTTTTGCCAATCTAACGGGTGTAAGGTGGTATCTTAGTGTAGTTTTGATTTGCATTTCCCTGATGATTAGCGATGATGAACATCTTTTCATGTGTCTATTGGCCATATTTATATCTTCTTTTGAGAAATGTCTGTTCATGTCCTCTGCCCATTTTTTGATCGGGTTGTTTGTTTTTTTGTTGTTAAGCCGTGTGAGTTCTTTGTATATTATGGAGATTAACCCTTTGTCAGATAAGTGGCTTGTAAATATTTTTTCCAATTAGTGAGCTGTTTTTTTTGTTTCAATCCTGTTTTCATTTGCCTTGAAGAAGCTCTTTAGTCTGATGAAGTCCCATTTGTTTATTCTTTCTATTGTTTCCCTCAACTGAGGAGTTATAGTGTCTGAAATGATTATTTTGAAACTGATGTCAAAGAGTGTACTGCCTGTATTCTCTTCTAGAAGACTTATTGTTTCAGGCCTAATCTTTAGGTCTTTGATCCATTTTGAGTTTATTTTGGTGTGTGGTGAAAAAGAATGGTCAATTTTCAATATTTTGCATGTGGCTGTCCAGTTTTCCCAGCACCATTTGTTGAAGAGACTTTCTTTTCTCCATTGTAGGCCCTCTGCTCCTTTGTTGAAGATTAGCTCTCCATAGATGTGTGGGTTTATCTCTGGGCTTTCAATTCTGTTCCATTGATCTGTGGACCTGTTTTTGTACCAGTACCATGCTGTTTTGATCACTGTAGCTTTGTAGTATGTTTTGAAATCGGGGATTGTGATTCCGCCAGCTTTGTTTTTCTTGCTCAGGAATGCTTTGGCAATTCGCGGTCTTTTGCTGCCTCATATGAATTTTAGGATTCTTTGTTCAATTTATGTGAATAATGTTCTTGGGATTCTGATTGGGATAGCATTGAATCTGTAGATTGCTTTAGGTAGTATGGACATTTTAACTATGTTTATTCTTCCAATCCATGTGCATGGAATGTCTTTCCATCTCTTTATGTCATCGTCAATTTCTTTCAAGAAAGTCTTGTAGTTTTCATTGTATAGATCCTTCACTTCCTTGGTTAAGTTTATCCCAAGGTATTTTATTCTTTTCGTTGTGATTGTGAATGGCATTGAGTTCTTGAGTTCTTTTTCTGTTAGTTCATTGTTAGTGTATAGAAATGCTACTGATTTATGTATGTTGATTTTATAACCTGCTACTTTATTGTAGTTGTTGATTATTTCTAATAGTTTTCCTATGGATTCTTTGGAGTTTTCTATATATAAGATCATGTCGTCTGCAAACAGCAAGAGTTTTACTTCTTCATTACCTATTTGGATTCCTTTTATTTCTTTTTCCTGCTGAATTGCTCTGGCCAACACCTCCAGTACTATGTTGAATAGGAGTGGTGAATGTGGGCACCCTTGTCTTGTTACTGTCCTCAGAGGGATGGCTTTCTGTTTTTATCCATTGAGTATGATGTTGGCTGTGGGTTTGTCATACATGGCCTTTATTATGTTGAGGTACCTTCCTTCTATACCCATTTTATTGAGGGTTTTTATCATAAATGGGTGTTGGATCTCGTCAAATGCTTTCTCTGCATCTATTGAGGTGATCATGTGGTTTTTGTTTTTCATTTTGTTGATGTAGTGAATCACGTTGATTGACTTGTGGATGTTGAACCATCCCTGTGTCCCTGGTATAAATCCCACTTGATCATGGTGTATAATCTTTTTGATATATTGCTGTATTCGGTTTGCCAGAATTTTGTTGATGATTTTTGCATCTATGTTCATCAGTGATATCGGCCTGTAGTTCACCTTCTTTGCGTTGTCCTTGTCGGGTTTGGGGATCAGAGTGATGTTGGCTTCATAGAATGTGTTAGGGAGTACTCCATCTTTCTCAATTTTCTGGAATAGTTTGAGAAGAATAGGTATTAAGTCTTCTTTGAATGTTTGGTAGAATTCTCCAGAGAAGCCGTCTGGTCCTGGACTCTTATTTTTGGGGGAGGTTTTTGATTACTGTTTCTATTTCCTGACTTGTGATTGGCCTATTCAGATTCTCCATTTCTTCCTGATTCAGTTTGGGGAGGTTGTAGGAGTCTAGGAAGTTGTCCATTTCTTCCAGGTTGTTCAATTTGTTGGCATATAGTTTTTCATAGTATTCTCTTATGATCCCTTGTATTTCATTGGTATCTGTTGTGATTTCTCCTCTCTCATTCCTAATTTTATTTATTTGAGACTTCTATCTTCTTTTCTTGGTGAGTCTGGCTAAAAGTTTGTCGATTTTGTTAATTTTTTTGAAGAACCAACTCTTTGTTTCATTGATCCTTTCTACTGTCTTTTTTGTTTCAATATCATTTATTTCTGCTCTTATTTTTATTATTTCCCTCCTTCTATTGACTCTGGGCTTTGTTTTTCTTCTTTTTCTAGTTCTGTTAGGTGTCGTTTGAGGTTGCTTATGTGAGCTTTTTCTTGTTTAGTGAGGTGAGCCTGTATTTCGATGAATTTCCCTCTTAGGACAGCTTTTGCTGCATCTCAAATGATTTGGTATGACGTATTCTCATTTTCATTTGTCTCCAGATAATATTTGATTTCTTGTTTAATTTCTTCAATAATCAATTGTTTGTTCAGAAGCGTGTTCTTTAGTCTCCACATTTTTGCACCTTTCTCTGCTTTTTTCTTGTAGTTGCTTTCTAGTTTCATAGCATTATGATCCGAAAAGATGCTTGATATTATTTCAACTCTCTTGTATTTATTGATGTTTGCTTTGTTTCCCAAAATATGGTCAATCCTTGAGAATGTTCCATGTGCACTTGAGAAGAATGTGTAGCCTGCTGGTTTTGGATGAAGTGTTCTATATATGTCTATTAAGTCCATCTGGTCTAATTTGTCATTTAATTCTATTATTTCCTTGTTGATTTTCTGTCTGGATGTTCTGTCCATTGGTGTTAATGGTGTGTTGAGGTCCCCTACTATTATTGTATTGTTGTTGATGTCTTCTTTTAGTTCTGTTAAGAGTTGCTTTACAAATTTTGGTGCTCCTGTGTTGGGTGCGTATATATTTATAAGTGTTATGTCTTCTTGGTGGAGAATCCCTTTTATCATTATGTATTGTCCCTCTTTGTCTTTCTTTATCTGTTTTGCTTTAAAGTCTACCTTGTCTGATATTAGTATAGTGACACCTGCTTTCTTTTGTTCATTATTAGCTTGGAGCATTGTTCTCCAACTCTTCACTCTGAGTCTGTGTTTGTCTTTGGGCCTGAGATGTGTTTCCTGGAGGCAGCATATTGTTGGGTCTTGTTCTTTGATCCATCCTGCCACTCTATGTCTTTTGATTGGGGAGTTCAATCCATTTACATTTAGAGTGATTATTGAGATGTGGGGGCCTACCACTACCATTTTATGTCTTGTTTTCCGGTTTTCTTCAATTTCCTTTGTTTCTCGTCCCATGGTTTAATCTGTTCTGATGAAGAGCTGCTACTCTCTGTTGTTGTCCTTCTACTTATCTCCTCTGCTCTTGGTTTTGTAGCCCCTTTCCTTTTTTTGATTTTTCAGGAATGAGGGTTTTCCTGAGGATTTCCTGAAGAGGAGGTTTTGTGGCAATGAAATCCCTTAATTTTTGTTTATCTGGGAAAGTTTTTATTTCTCCATCGTATTTGAATGATATTTTCGCTGGGTAGAGAATTCTCAGCTGCAGGCTTTTGTCCTTCAGATTTTTAAATATATCATTCCACTCTCTTCTAGCCTGTAAAGGTTCTGCTGAGAAATCTGCCGATAGCCTGATGGGGATTCCTTTGTAGGTTAGTTTCTTTTGCCTGGCTTTCCTTAGTATTTTATCCTTGTCATTGACTTTTGCTAGCTTCACTACTATATGCTGTGGGGTTGGTCTTCTTGCATTGATAAAGTTTGGAGATCTATTGGCTTCTGTCACCTGAAGATCCATCTCTCTCACCAGATTTGGGAAGTTCTCAGCCATTATTTCTTTGAATTGGCTTTCTGCCCCTTTCTCCTTCTCTTCTCCCTCTGGTATACCTATAATCCTTACATTGCATCTCCTAATTGTGTCTGACAATTTTCGGAGAGTTTCTTCATTTCTTTTTAGTCTTACTTCTCTCTCCTCCTCTTCCTGCAGCATTTCTATATTCCCATCTTCCAAATTGCTAATTCTTTGCTCCATATTATCGGCCCTACTGTTCAGTGCATCTAGATTTTTCTTAATCTCCTCTATTGTGTTCTTCATTTCCAGTATTTCTGTTTGGTTCTTCTTTATCGTATCAAACTCTTTTGTGACATAGCTCCTGAACTAGTTGGGTTGTCTATCTGAATTCTCTCTTAACTCATTGAGTATTTTAATGATGGCTGTTTTGAAGTCATCATCATTTAGGTTATATATTTCATTTTCTTTGGGATTGTTTGTGTATTTGTTGTTTTCCTTCTCTTCTGGAGATTTAATGTATTTTTTCATATTGCTTGATGTTGTAGATTTGTGCCTCCGCATAGAGATAGAGATTAGTTGCTCCTTCCACTTGTTTCTGCTGGTGTGGTTGGGGAGCAGCTGTTTATACTGCACTAACCAGGAACCCTATCCGCAGTTGCTAACTGGGCCTGGGCCCCTCCTCATAGTCACAGTGGTCCTTTGGATTCCCTCTTCTGCCTTGGGGGCCGTCATGGGGGGTTTTCAGGCTGCTGGTGCCTACTGTTGCAGCCCACCTAGACATGCTCCCTCCTTGGGGTCTGCAACAGTGTTATGGGCTTTTCCAGCAGCCAGGCGTAGGATCACTTATATTTGCCACTCCGTCACTGTTGGCACCCACAAAATCTCACTTGTCCACTATGGGTCACAGCAGAGCTATTGGCATCTTCTACAGTCTGTGGTTAGCTCACCTAGCTATGCTACTTTTGTCCCGGGGTCTTCCAGCCTTGTGGCTGCTGGATGGGTACTCTCTACTAGTGCGGTGCAGAGGCTTTCGCTGAGGCTGCTGTGAGCCTGTAGGGTTTCCCCATAGGCTACGGAGCCAGGTCGCTGGAACTCCACCCAGCCCCAGTCCTGTTCCCCAGGAACTCGGGGAGCCCTTTGCCCTGACTGGGGGATAGCCGGAGATCCTAATTTCAGTGGTAGCTGGTCAGCTGCTGCCCTGCCTGATATTCTCCTCTCCGGGGCCCTCCTGGTGTTGTGGATGCTGGGAATGGCCCCTCCGCTAATGGCAGACAGAGAGTTTTGTCTGCTGCCTGGGCGGAACTCTGGAGCTTCCCCCCCAGGCCGCAGAGCTGGCCTCTGGAGATCCACCCAGCCCCAGTCCTCTCCGAGATCTTCGGCAATCCCTTGCCCCATGGAGCAGGCAACGGCAGCTGGGGGTCTCCTCACCCTCTGGGATTCTCTCCGGGACTTTCCTGGAGTTGTGAGTGCTGGGCGTGGCCCCTCTGCTAATGGCAGAGAGTTTTGTCTGCTGCCCGGGCGGAACTCTGGAGCTTCCCCTCTGGGGCGCGGAGCCAGCCTCTCGAGCTTCACCCAGCCCCAGTCCTCTCTGAGATCTCCAGCAATCCCTTGCCCCACGGGGCGGGCAACGGCAGCCGGGGGGCCGCCAAGCCCTCTGTGATTCTCTCTGGGACCCTCCGGGTGCTGTGGACACCAGGCGGGATCTCCCCGCCAATGGCAGGGCGAGACTCTCCCCGTGGGCTCAAGTGTGTAACTCTAGAGTTTCCCTCTGCGTTTAGGAGTAATTGCAGGGGGTTTAGGTAGGGTTCTGGTCACCTGTTTCCACCGTCGCTCCTCTGGTGTGTGCTCGCTCCTGCCCTAGGTGTGTGTTGATCTTCTGGGGGCGTCCGTTGGAAGAAAGCCACTTGCAGGTACTAGGTGGTTCGGTCAGGGTCAGAGAGTTTTCACCTATCTCCACCTCCTGCCGGAGGGAAGTCCATCCGCCTTCCGATGTATAGTCGCGTGGGTCTCTCAGACGTCCTGAGATGCTATCTGGATATCCTTTGTTAAACGATGAGTGTCCAAATAATTGTAGACTCGAAGGGGGAGAGACAAAGAGGACTACTCATGGTGCCATCTTGGGTCTTCCCCTCTGGGCTCATGAAGTTTTTGAGTTAATATGTGTGTGATGCTAAAAAACATTGAGAAACATCCCTACTACAAAAAAAACACTATCTTGTTCCCATCCTTCTTTTTATAATATGATCAAGTTTAGGTGTGCTGAAATATATATTATTCTAACAATAAAAATATTCATCCATGGATAGTTTTACTAATTGAAATAAAAAGGAAATTCATCCCAAACAACATCATTAAGAGATGTTTTTCTAATGACAGTTTATATTTTGTTTTTTAAAAATTTAGAAAAAATTGTAAGATACTTGTTGAATACATGTAAGGTAATGATTGTTATAACGACAATTCAGCGTATATAAAAATCACTTATATGTTTACTAACAAAGGAAATAAGAGGTCAATTTACATATATTTTTGTTGCAAATTAATATGCTAGTTTGATTATTAAGGGACTACAATTCTGGAGAGTAAGTGAATTTAAATATGTGGTGACAAAAGAAATGACACAGCAAAGGAAACCATCAACAAAATGAAAAGACAATCTAACAATTGGGAGAAGATATTTGCAAATCGTATATCAGATAAGGGGTTAATATCCAAAATATACAAAGAGCTGATACAGCTCAACAACAAAAAAACCAACAATCCAATTAGAAAATGGGCAAAAGATCTGAACAGAGATTTCTCCAAAGAAGATATACGGATGGCCAACAGGCATATGAAAAGATACTCAACATCTTTAGCTGTCAGGGAAATGCAAATCAAAATTACAATGAGGCATCACCTTACTCTGGTCAGAATGGCTATAATTAACAAGACAGGAAACCACAAATTTTAGAGAGGATGTGGAGAGAAGGGAACTCTTGTTCACTGCTGGTGGGAGTGCAAAGTGGTGCAGCCACTGTGGAAAGCAGTATGGAGTATCCACATAAAATTAAAGATAGATCTACCATATGATCCAGTGATTCCACTGCTGGGTATTTATCCAAAGAACTTGAAAACACAAAGGCATAAAGATATTTGCACCCCTATGTTCATTGCAGCATTGTACACAATAGCTAAGACATGGAAGCAACCTAGGGACATCAAGGGACAAATGGATAAAGAAGATGTGGTATTTATACACAATGGACTACTACTCAGCCATAAGAAGTGATGAAAACTGGCCATCTGTGACAAGATTGATGGACCTTGAGGGTATTATACTGAGTGAAATAAGTCAGAGGGAGAAAGTAAAATATCGTATGATCTAAATCATAAGTAGAAGATAAAAACAGCAACAAAAAGAACAAATAACATTGGAGATTGTATTGGTGGTTTCCATTGGGGAAGGGGGGCAGGGGTGGGCAAAAGGGGTGATTAGGCTCACATGTGAGGGGATGGACTATAATTAGTTTTCGGGTGGTGAACATGATATAATGTACACAGAATTCGAACTATGATGCACATCCGAAAAAAATAAAAATAAAAATAAATAAATAAATAAATAAAAGAAAATAGCACTATTGAGCCATTTCAACCCATTTAATAAAGTGGATTAATAATGAATAAAAGAATAATAAATAAAAAAAGAAATGATATGAAATGTAATGCTTTATATATTACAAATTAATTATTATAAACATAAGATAGGTATAGTATGCACTGGATATTAGATTTTTATTTTTCAATTAAATTTATGATGAGTTATTTTGAAAGTCCTGAAAATTCTAGCAGTGCTATAGATTTTTTCCATTAATTTAGTTAAGAAGCATATGAGTTAATAAAGATCAAATGACACTAATAAAAATCTTGATCTATACAAGTTACTACAGATAATTTGAAATCTAAAGTTAGAAAATGAAAGAATATGAAATTTTACATCAGTATTAAATGAAAAGTCTTAGGGCCTAGAGGTTAAAGTCTCAAATTATTGTCTTGATTATGCCACCCAATAATTTTAAAACAATCATCAGAGCACTTAAACAATATGTATCTTCATTTCCTCAGAATAAAAAGTAAAGAGATTGTATCTGTGACTTCATAATAACTTAATCATCCTTTGCCAAGATAGAAAAGAAACATAAAGATTTATTCTCTGAAAATGGATTAACCATCACTGATTCCAATCAAGGTCAATACAAATTTTCTACTAGTTAGGCACAATTGTTCTAGTTCAATTAAATATCAAGTAAAGCACAATGAAAAGGTAATCAAAATGAAAAATTAAATGACAAGAAAAAGACAATTTGTTTGTAAATATATAAAATGATGTTGTCATTACATATCCAAAGAACTAGAAAAAGGTGATATTAATTTGTCAATTTAAATGTAAAACCATATAAACTTTTAAAGTTATTTCATTGAAGCAATATAAAATTCTTGCCAAGTTTTCACTTTATCTTCACAAAAACAGCAAGAATTTGTTCTCCCAATATTTTGCTAACTAAATTTGGAATTTCCTTAAGACACAAAGAACATAAAAGGGAAAATGCCTAAATAAGTCAAGCAATATTAATGATAGAAGAGATAAAAAAAATCAACATTATGTTATAAAATTTCTAAATTAAATACCTGTCTATGAGGGCATCTTATAATAAATATTACAATTGGTAGAGGAAAAAATAATACTTCTTCATATGCACAGTAGTCTAGGTTTGATTTTTCTTTGTTTAGATTATAAATAAAGCAACAATCAAATCCAAGGAAACTAAATAGCTCCCAGTACTTACAACAAATCCATTCCCTTATTTTATGAAGACTGCCTAGAGAGTCTTGATAAAGACAATTAATATATACCCTTGTTCAAGCTTCCATATGAAATAGTAATATATTTATGTTAATTGGTCAGTGATAGAAAGGAAGCATAAAACATACACCATGAATATGTTTTCTTTTGTTGTTGTTGTTCTATTTCAAGAAGCAAGATAATGTTGCCAAACCTGTTACAAATCCTTGCATCCTACACGTTGGAACTCTACCAAGGAAGAGTAGAAATAGTTTTATTTTGCTATTTTTCAATGAATGTCTTTTTATACCTCTCGTCTCTGTTCATGGGTGTGATCCAGTGAGATATCATATCAGACTAACCCCTTCCCCCATGTCAATTCAACTCACCCTGCCAAGGTTTCAATTTTCTTTTAAACAATGAGTTTAATTAACTTGATTATTCAGAAGGGAATGTTAGTGCATTAAAATAGGTTGTTTGTATCTTTCTTATGTACTTGTATCATCTTACAAATATTGCATCATAACTCTTAGAAGTATATAAGTAGTAAATAAATCAATAAGAATAAATAAAAAACTCCTTCCCTAACTCAAAGTTCTATAAATTCAAGGTTCTTTCCTGCTTGTTCACCAATATTTCTACTTTCTTACTTAAAATGCTTGACTCAAGGATGTAATTCAAAAACATTTCTTGAATAAATGGATGAGTGTCCCCTGGAAAATTGATGTGAATACGAGCCTTTGTAAATTTATGAAACAAAGAGAGGACTCCTTTTTTTCTTTATTCCAGTATGTTCATCTTAGACAAAATCCATATGAGCCAGGCTGAATAAGTAACAGGAATAGGGATCATTTGATGTAGAGAGCTTCTCAGATCCCCTATTCCCCATCAGTTTGAACACACTTGTATCAGCAAATATCCTTGGCATCAGAAGTTCTAAGTTCATACTGCACCACACAGTCTTCACATAAGCCTCTGGATTTCCTTCTTACTGAACTCTGGAGTACAGAAATGGTGCTATTGACAGCTATACAGAAACTGCATGAATGGAAGTTGGGAATAATGCACCTAGACCTTCTCAAAGGGCACTAGAAAGGAGGACTCCATCTCCCTTGATGTATTCATAGAATCATGCAAGTTAAAAAAAAAAAAGCCCAATTGATACAGTTTAAATTTTAAAGGAATAGTGATCAACAAAAATATGTGTTCAATGGAAAAAAAAGAAAGAAGTGGTATATACAGTAGTATTCCATTTGTAATGAATTATATTCACTCTCTGTGCATCTGTGAAATAAACCAGAAGCTTACTCTAAACACACTTTTAATAGTGGTGCTCACTGAGTAGCTGGATGTTAATTGATGCTTATTTTATTCCAATAACAAGTTAATTTCTTATGTTTTTCTCACTATAAAAATTTAACAATTACTCTAGTTATAAAAACCATAACACCATTCAGGTTCTCAGGACTATTCATTTTATGATGTTTTTGAGAAAAGAAATGGAGCCACTCTTTTCTAGTTCCAGGGGGATAGGGTAATGGGTTATACAAGATTTTTCACTTAGGGCCTCCCTAATTTTATATACCCTTTAGTGTATAAAGTGTGCTGAAAGTTATGTACTTTAATATCATAAAAATAAAACAACACTAAAAATATGTAATTTTCATGAAGTTACTTGTCTTCAATACTGGGTGAGTTGAGCAATACATCAACAAATTAGAAAATCTAGAAGAAATGGATAAATTCCTAGAATCATACAACCTTCCAAAACTGAATCAAGAAGAAATAGAGAATTTGAAGAGAACAATCACCAGTAAGGGGATAGAAACAGTAATCAAAAACCTCCCAAAAAATAAAAGTCAAGAACCAGACAGCTCCATGGTGGATTCTTCCAAACATTCAAAGAAGACTTAATACCTATTCTTCTCAAACTCTTCCAAAAAACTGAAGAGGAGGGGAAGCTTCCTAACTCATTCTATGAAGCTAAAATTACTCTGATACCAAAAGCAGACGAAGAAAACACAAAAAAAGAAAATTACAGGCCAATATCACTGATGAGCATTGATGCAAAAATCCTCAAGAAAATACTAGCAAATCAGATACAACACATTAAAAAGATCATGCACCAGGATAAATTAGGATTTGTTCCAGGAATTCAAGGATGGTTCAACATTTGCAAATCAATCAACATGATACACCACATTAACAAAATGAAGAATAAAAATCACATAATCATCTCAAAATATGCAGACAAAGCATTTGACAAGATGCAACATCCATTTATGACAAAAACTCTGAACAAAATGAATATAGAAAGAAAGTACCTCAACATAATAAAGGCTATATAAGACAAATCCACAGTTAATATCACTCTCAATGGAGAAAAACAGAAAGCTATCCCTCTAAAAACTAGAACCAGACAAATATGCCCACTTTCACCACTCGTATTTAACATAGTATTGAAAGTTGTAGCCAGAGCAATCAGGCAAAAAAAGAAATAAAAGGGATCCAAATTGGAAAGGAAGAAGTGAAACTGTCACTATTTGCAGATGACCTGATTTTGTATATAGAAAACCCTAAAGAATCCACCAAAAGACTTCTAGAAATAAGAAATGAATATGGTAAATTTTCAGGATACAAAATCAACATACAAAAATCAGTTGCAGGGCCAGCCCGTGGCACAGGGATTAAGTTCGCACATTCTGCTTCCCGGTGGCCCAGGGTTCTCCAGTTTGGATCCCACAGCACGCCAGGCTGTGGTAGGCATCCCACATATAAAGTAGAGGAAGATGGGCACTGATGTTAGTTCAGGGCCAGCCTTCCTCAGAAAAAAGAAGAGGATTGGCAGTAGTTAGCTCAGGGCTAATCTTCCCCCAGAACAAATCAGTTTCATTTCTATACACTAACAATGAAGTAGCAGAAAGAGAAATTAAGAATACAATCCCATTTGCAATTGCAACAAAAAGAATAAAATACCTAGATATTCTTAAATATTTTATTTTATAATCTCCAAAAAATTATTTGTTGTTCATAGAATAATTCACATATCAAGATTCCTTAATCATTGTCCAAACTCCTTCTAGACTCAATGTACTTTATTACAGACATACTAATTATATTCATTTGTACAGAAATTAAAGCTATTCACGTTAAGTGAATTTGGATTTGATTGCCATCTTTCACATATGTGTTTAAGGAAAAAAGATACCTCTTACTTTTTGTTTACTTTACATTTTACTTTAAAGACACATTTAATAGCCTTTTCCCATGATCAGGCAAGCAGGACTTTTTGGTTTTATTTGCATTTTACGTTCATCTTAGGAAAAGGATCATGATGAGAGACAGTTTAACATAAAAACTGGTCTTTGAATTGAGACACCTGAGTTCAAGTCTGTATGTTAGCATTTAGTTGTTATCTGTGTGACTTTAGTTAATCTTGTTAAACCTCAGTTTCCTCATTTATTTATCACGGGTTTATTATATAGGCTATATATATATAAAATCAGGTATATATGATCATTCAAGAGAGTTGCTAAGATCATACATAGCCTACCAACTCCCCATCAGGAATCAAATCCCTGGCATTGATGGAAAGAATGATACTGTTCATGGCATCATGTCATGAAAAGGAGTGTCCAAGATCCATCTTTGTCTCCTTAGGGCCTGCTCATCCAATCAGTCAGATTCCAGTTGAAGCATCAGGTCATGTTTGGAGCTCCCTTCCAGCCACTTTTGGACTTGTTTTAAAACTGACCACACTGCCTTCATTCTTACTTAGAGCTGAGCAGTGATTTCCTCATGGCTCCCCATGCTGTCCACACCATTTATATGTCCAGGCCAAATGCCTGAAACCACTCAACTCATCTAACTCCCAGATTTCACATTGTCAAGAAATGAGTTTAGATAATTAATCCCAAATTACCCCATTTTATGTTATTCTGTTTGGCCCTATCCCAAGGACCATGGCTGAAATGGTACACTTACTTACAAAAGAATCAATATCCTTCTATTAGACTCCTTTCCTTTACCCTGGGCACTGAAATCCCTAAAGATAATAACAGCATATCAATGACAGATTTGAGCTATATGCCCAAATATAACATCATATGACACAGTGAACAGATAGATACATACTGGTGGTAGCCTGTATGAGTACATTTGGTAAAATACACCATTAGTAAGCTCAATGCCCTACCATATGGGAGGCCTCGTGTTAAAGCCAGAGGCAGCAACTTTTAACCTCTATGGAAATTCCTTTCAGGAAACATGCTATGAATCAGGCACCCAGTGCAACTCCAAATACTGTGGTGTTTCACAAATCACTCTTCCTTACTCGACCTCATTCCCCTGTCTGCAAAGGAGAGCCTCATAGAGTGTATCCATATGTTTCTTTCCAGTTCCCACAATGTCTCTTTATCTATGATTCTACTGCTGTGTAAACCTACCTCCACTATTGAAGATATTTAAAAACAAATGAACTAAACAAAGAGTGGCTTGGTTTTCATACAAAAGAACTGCATTTTATCTCTAGGCTGATTTGATTTGAATGGCAATAACAATATCAGCTACAGAATATGAGTTGTAAAAGAAGAAATGCTTTTAAACACAGCTCTTCTAACTGGCCTCATTTTGCATTCAGACTTTTAATAGACACTTGACAGAAATGTTTATACACTTTACTAGGGCTCAGGAAAACAAAAACTAAAATTACCGTGAAGCACTATGACTCATTTAAAGAATAGCTAAAATTAAAAAGATTGACAATATTAATATCAAGCACTTATGTGGATGTGGAACAAGTACAGCTCTCACACATTGTCAGTGGAAGTCGGAGTTGACATCCAGCTTCGGAAAACTCTATGGTAGTATCTACTATAGCTGGCCCTAAAATTGCCCTTCTAGTTTTATGTCAATAGAAATGAGTGAGTATGTACACCAAAGCTTGTGCAAAAAATGATCAATGTAGCATTATTTGTAATTTGGCAAATAATTTGGAATACATTTGTTCATTGGGACACTATATAGCAAAAAGATTGAAAGAACCGTCATCATATGCAACGACTTGGAAGAATCTCGTATACATATTGTTGAATGAAAGAATTCAGACTTAAAGGATAAAAAATGAATGATTTCACTTCTATATATTTTTTAAAGTATATACAGAACTACTTAGGATACTGGACATTAATTTGTTTTAGGGCCCACGGATACTCTCTGCAATGCTCTTTGTATTTTGTTTTCTGGTCAGGATTATGATGCAGACATATTTTAATTTTTGAAAATTGACTGCTTTAAAAATGTATGTATATACGTATAACTTTAAAAGGTTTTCTAAAATCAAATAGTATTTACTATCACAATGTAGGCGACTGCATGATTTCATTATTAATTTTTAAATCTCTAGCAGCTTCTTTTATAAAATATGTTTTCAAGATATTCTTTTACAATTAATAAAACAAACAACTTTTATAGAATAAATGTTTATCCTTTATGTTACTAAAATGTGCTACCTTGCTTTAGAATTGAGATGTTGTGAGAAACCCACTGGCCCTGTTTTTCTCATTTCCCGGCAAACCTACAAAAATGGAAATCAGTTTAAGGGGCAAAGTGTTTATTTGGTATCAAAGAATAGCAGTTCAGGGAGCACAGATTCAGGTAGAAACTCAAATAGTGTCCCACTAGGGAATAAAAGTCAACGGCTTTTAAAGACATTTGTATTACAAAAAATTTTTATTGGAGTTGGGTAAAGAACCTAGTCTTAGCTAAACATTGATTGAATACTGATTTTATCTTCAGAAAGTCCAAAATCATCAATCTTTGTGATCAGGATGTTTGTTCTCTTCCTGACTTCTCAAACAATTGCTTGTAACAATTGCTGTTTTGGTCCAGTCCAAAGGTTTGGCTCATCCCAAGGTTCAAGACAGCAAGGCAGTCTCTGGAAAGGCAGCTCTGACTCCATTTTTTTTTTTTTTTTGAGGAAGATTAGCCCTGGGCCAACATCTGTGCCCATATTCCTCTACTTTACATATGGGACGTCTAGCTCAGCATGGCTTGACAAATGGTGCGTAGGTCCACACCCGAGATCTGAACCAGTAAACCCTGGCTGCTGAAGTGGAATGGGTGAAGTTAGCTGCTGCACCACCAGTCCAGCCCCCCTGAGTCCATTTCTAAATGGCTTAACTAAAGTCAATTTTGACAACTCAAAGAGGGAGACTTAGTGAACCTGGTTTTCCTTGGTAACATTATTATGCCCTGCACTTATTTGATATGGCCCATGCCTCGGGACCACACAACCATCTTCTGGAAGAAGGAGTTTATAAGTAGACAGTTGTTTATGTAGTATTATGGTAGGTGCACCAGTGATACCAGGAAAGCCATGTACATACAGATTTTTTCTCACTTGGTGTCTCTGATGTCTTAATTCTACTGTAAGTATTTTCCCATCATAGTTAAAGAAAACGATTCTATTAAAACACAAACCCTTTGGGAAATGATTTAGATTATACAATTTTCAGCAAGACATTGTTGCCTGAGCACCGGCTTTAATGGGGAGTGGGAGTTAGACTTCATGGTCTGGAGGGGAAGCCATGTTTAAGAAGATTAAGTTTGGATGCTGCTTATACAGAGTGTAGCCTCACTGGAGACAGGAAAGCACCTCAGAGAAAATTAGTGTGGAAGGGAATCAGAAATAAGTGACCAAGGAACACTCTTCTTCCTGAAAATATGCACCAGAAAATGGTAGTAAATCTCTTAGGTACAACAAATATATCATTTTCTTGAGTTTACCTGGTGAAAAATTGCTAGCAATTGCTTAGGAGGTTTGAGATTTGCATCAATATCTCCCACAGGAGCACATTTGATATTTTAGTATTGGGATCATCACACAAAGAACAACAATACATTTATGAAAAGGCATTAAAAATTGTCACCAAATCACTTTACCAAAATTAAAACGATGTTAATTTAAATGAAATTCACCTGAAGAATATTTTAACTTTATTAAAAGCAGGCAGAAACTCTGTAATAACAAACAAGTAAACAAAAATAACTGCAAATCTATGTTTCCATTTACTCCAGGCGATGTTTCAGAAGAAAGGTGAACGTACCTGAGATATTAGAATGTATGATCTGGTGCATGCCTTGTGTAGTTTACTTTTTTCTGGTTTGCACAAATTTTCATTTACATATTTGAGACAATTAAATTAACTGCAGTAAGACTCAAGTTGTACACTAATATATAAGATTATTGTACATTTTTTCAGAACATTAATCAACTGTAGGCATTTAAAGAACACATAGCAATCTATGCCTGTGCAGCAACGATTCACACACATGATAAAACATTACACAATAAATGGGCAATACAGAGAGTATCCTCCTAAGCTGCCAGGTTGCACAATGTCAATGGACATCAATTTCTTTATTTTCTATTTGATTCCTGGGATGATGAATTACTTTCGCTTCACACCAACTTAATAAGGTTCAAGCGCCCAGTTGATATAAACAAAAAGGATTACTTACCAATGTAGCAACTGTTTGTATTTGCTCCCTCGCTGTTGAGATCCTGTTTTTAGATGTGGGACTTGAATAGTCTCTCAGAAATATAGGAGTATATGGGTCATTAATTTCGTGAATTTTAAAATGTCACTTTAATATGAACTCACCATAACATTCCATTAGAATATTTGAGAGAATTATCTTTTCAGACAAATTTGTTTCATTGCACTGTATTCAGGAATCTATTGTGAGAAATTTCTATGGATTCGATCAAACTGTCTATGCGACTGGACCACTGGTTTTCAATTTCTGTAAAATATTATGAGATTATTAGAGAAATGTTAGGAGATATGTGATAATATATGAAATATATGATAATATGTGGTAATAGTTAGATAATACAAAATCTAACTATACTAAAAATGCCAAATTGCCTTTATTTAATGTTAAATCCTTTTGCTTTTAAAGGCCATTTCTCAGAATTTATTTCAAAGAAGACTCTTGCTATGGTAAATTATGTACGTAAAATTTTACTTACATCAGGGTTTATATGACAAAGAATTGCATATAAGCCAAGCGGCCACTAGCAGGGTGTAGATTGAATCAATTAATATACATTAATAGAAAGGGATATTACCTCTATTCACAATACTCTTATATATAAACTATGTATACTCTGATATCTTTTTTGTTTAAAAACTAAACAATTATCCCTAGGCAGCAAGATTATCAGCAATTGCTCCTGTCTTTACAAAAATTATTATTTGTAAATATGTTTAAAGGGAGAGTGTTTGTGTATGTATGTTTACCTGAGAAAGTATGTGAGCGTGAGTGGGCATGTATTTCTTGTATAAAATATGGAAATGAAACCAAATGCGTATATAAGAGCTGGTGAACTGGAAATAAGGATGCCCTTGGACTGGATTCATTTACCATGGGTAAATAGGTACAATATTGGGCAGAAAAATAGTAATGAAATGGATTTTTTTTAAAGTCTGTATTTTTCACAATCGCCTTGACTGTAAAAAATATCAGATGATAAATCACACTATTACATCTGTCACTTATTCCTCAGAGAACAACTGTTCAACATCCAGAGATCAGACACAGAGATGGATATATAATCCAGGTCAACGGGAGACAACACTGAACCCTTCTTCAGATAGAACTGCATGCAACAAAGAAGTCAGTAGTTGTGGGCCAGGTACCAATATTTTTTGTGGTTTCTCTGATTTACATTTTAGATTTATTCAGTCCTTTTATCTTTTTTTGACTGAAAGTCTGTTATAAAAACAAAGGAAGATATGAAATATAACACAAAATTTATTTCAATTACTTCTATTGATTTCTTTATTTTTAAAATATATATAAATAGATTGCAGGGCTTACGATAAATTGCAATCATGGGTTTTGAAGGTGATTGGAAATTTTTTTTGTTTTAAATTTCTTATCTGCATTTTTATTACTTTAAAAATATTTTTATTTTTAAGGAAAATATTTGTTTAAAGATGTACCTATAGGGACAGATGTGTTAGTGAGTTCAGACCAAGTTTTTGGAAACCTGCGCATTGATCACTAGATCAATATTCAGATGTTCTTTTTCTGTCCTTCATCTGCCTTCAAATCCACCTTCCTTATATTCTCACAGAACAGAGGAGGTCATGGATGACATTATATATAACATAATTGGTTTGGGTAAAATATAACAGTAGGACATAGAATTCAATTATCTTCCCAAGGACAACCAACTCGTTTAAACCAAAGGAGACAGATTTCAGAGATAGTCAAGAGAACTAGAAATCAAAGAAAAAAATAAAACATTGTTACAATTTTTAGGGTTGGGATGGGGCACAGTTCAGACTCTTTCTGATATCATGGGACTGTGGACATAGAAGCACTTTTATCATGTCTCTTACCTGTGTGACCTGTTGGCGAATAGATCATGTGGACTCTGATTAGGTGGGGAGGACTCACACAGTAACTATATCCCTTTTCTTGCCTCTCTGTCATCTGTGCTATCAGAATCTCTACAGTTAGGTCCAAAACATTCTTCATAATTGTCCCTGAGTCAAGCAACTGTCAGAGGGAGCCTGGTTAACCCTGGCATATTCCTGCTGTGCACTCTGGTGCAACACTCATGGAGACCCTTCCACCCTCTTCTTTAGCAGCCACCACCTTCCATTCTCCAGTGGGTCCTGGATCACATATTATCTCTATCCCCTGTTAATGAGGGAATAGGACCTCATTAGGCTGGATAGGACCTGAGGGGTTAATGGGGAAGAGGGGATGTGTTATATAGAGGAAATTGCCATAGCTCTGCTGTTCATAATTTTGAATAATGAGGGAAAAATAAAGAAATATCTCATTACCTGCATCTGTCACTTAACTATACTTCTCTATTACAGGATATAACATTTCTAGAACTTTGAAAACAAAAACTGTCATGTCATCAGATGTGGATTATCTAGACCAACTAATTGTAAGAACTATTGCCATGACTCTGAAGACTTCAAATTCTTAATCCGTTAGAAGTAGCAAAAATTATCGTAAATACTACATAGGTTGGTTTAGAAATAACATGTTTAATTTGGATGAAAGTACCCTACAAACTCTTTACAGTGCTATACAAATGTAAGCAGTATTATTATTATTTTATCAATTTATATGTAATTCTATATTTCCAGGAGATCAGTTTACCTAAAATAGACTTAGCATTGTCTATCTCTTTTTCTAATTACTGAAAAATACAAAGGAATGGCACTTTAACTGTTGAGATAGTAAGATGATGTTACCCTCCACTTCCACTTCTTTCTTAACTAGCAATTTCCAGACCTGAGTGTTGGCTGTTGAGAATTTCACTGTGCTTCCTGACTTCATATTCCTAGGACTTTCTGACAGACAGGATGTGTAGCAGGGGCTCTTTGTGCTCTTTCTGCTTGTCTATGGCATAACTGTGTTTGCCAATCTAGGGATGATCCTGCTGATCAAGACAGACTCCAGACTCCACACACCCATGTATTACTACCTGAGCAATCTGTCATTCTGTGATGTTGGTTACTCCTTTACTGTCACTCCCAAGATGCTGGCTGATTTCTTATCTGAGAAAAGATGATTGCATATAATTTCTGTGCCATTCAGATGTATTTTGGGGGAGGCCTTTGTAACTGTGGACTGTGTCTCATGTTGGCCCTTGTGGCATGTGACCATTGTGTAGCCATTTGCTGTCCACTTCTTTATACTATTGCCACGTCCAAGAGAGTCTGTACCCAGCTAGTGGCCTTTGTGTATACTGAAGGTTTGGTAGATTCAGGAATCCACACCTGTTGCACATTTCAATTATTATTCTGTTAATTCTAATATCATCAATCAATTTTTCTGTAACATCCCACCCTTACCAGACCTTTCTACCTCAGACATAATCATCAATGAGATTGTGTTATTTGCTTTTGGTAGCTGTGTTCTGGGATACAGCATCATCACCTCTTTCCCCCTGTCCTACAGCTACCTCGTAACTACCATCCATAGAATGAACTCAGCTGAGGGAAGCTTTCTGTATGTGCACCTCCCACGTAAGCACTGTGGCTATGTTTCATGTTACACTCCTGTTCAAGTATTTCTGACTCAGCTCGAGTTACTCCAAGGACACAGACAAAATGACCTCTGTTTTCTATGCACTTGTCATCCATATATTAAACCTACTCATCTACAACCTAAGGAATAATGATGTGAAAAGTGCCCCGAAAAAATCAATTGGCACTAAATTATCTTCTGGGTGAAATTATGTTTTCACCAAAGAATATTTATTTAAAGATTCTCAGAGCTAAAGTTCAGGTAATTTGACTTAGTTTCCTATAGTCTCACCAATACACCTTCCAGATATTTTTTATTACTTATCATCGTGCCTAAATTGAGTGTAGAGAGGCTTCATTATTGATCTTATTCTTGCCTCCAAGCTAAGGAAGAGCAGTAACAGAATTATTTTCCTATTTTGCACAGAGAGTATTTTAAACCTCCCTTCTCTGTTTATAGTTATGTCCCAGTGATATATCATGGATAGAGCAAACCCTCCCCCCATGTCAATTCAACTTTCTCTTCTAAGTTTCCAAGGTTCCAATATTTTTTTTAAACCAATGGTTTAATAAACTTGCTTAGTCTAATTAAGTGTTAGTGGGTTACATTAGGTTTATTTGTATCTTTCCTTTGTACAAGTATCACCCTATAAACGTTCCACTGTAGCACTTAGAAGTTTATAAGAAGTAAATTAATAACAAAGAATAAATTTAAAAACCCTGCCCTCCCTCAGAGTTCCATAAATGTAAGTCCCTTGTCTGTCTTGTTGTCCAATATTTCTTCTTTGCAATTTACAACACTCAAATACAGGATACCATTCAAAATAAATTTATTCAGCTATTTAATAAATGAATATGTCATGGCCCCTGCAAAATTCAATCATCATCATCCTCTTCCATTGTTAGTCTTTCCACATCACATGCTTCTCACACATCCACCAATGACTGATGGCAAATATCGTTGTCCAGATACAATGTTATCAGTGACTATGTGTAGTGGGTTAATATTATAGCCAAGTTTTATATCTTGACTCCTTTTTTTCATCCTTACCATTGAATCTTTAAATGTAAGTATGACATAGAAAACGTAGGATTGGATATATGTTTAACACAGAGAGCAGACAAATACATTAGGGAGATAGGCTGTGTAACTACCATTGTTAGAAATAGAACAGCCATAATGTTCAATAGCCCAATAAGTCAGTGGTCCAGTGTTAAAGCCAGAGGTGGCAATTTTTAACCTCCCTGGACATCTCTCTTTCCAGAAACACACTATGAACCAGGTAATAATGCAACTCTATGTCACTTTACTATTTAACATGTCACTCTTTTGTTTTCTATACCCGTGTTACCCCTATGTAAAATACGGACTTCACCAAGATTAACTCTAAAGTCCTTTCTATTTGATACAATCTGTCTCAAGGAAATATGAATCTACTGCTGTATAAACCCATCCCCAGTATTGGAAAGGTTTTGAAAAATAAAAAATGATGAGTCACTTCCGTTAATACAAAACACCTGTATTGCATGTCTAAGCTGTTTTAACCTGGAATAGTGGTGACAATAAAGCCAGCTGGATAGTAAGAATTTCAGAAGACCAAATACTTAAATATGACCCTTTTTAGTGACCTGTTATTCAAATTCATAAATTCATAGACACTTAATAGAATTGGATATCCAACTTTATTGGTATAGAAGGAAATAAAAATAAATTCCTAAATGTCGTATTATGACTCAACTACAGATTGGTTAAAATGAGAACAATCAAAACATTACATATTGGTGTGGATGTGGAATGACAGTTGCTCTCACACATTTAGAATGGAAATGAGAATTGGCATTGTACTTTGTAAAACTTTATGAAAGTGTCTACTAAATGTACATATATAAATGTCCTTGACCTCAAAATTCTGTTCCTAGGTTTATACCCAGGGGAAATGAGTTAACCTGTCTACCCAAAGACATGTACAGTTATATTCACCATTGTCTTATTTACAATAGCATAAAACTGAAAGCAATTCAAAGTTTTATCAACAGAGTAGATGAAGAATTGA
Organism: Equus asinus; assembly: GCF_041296235.1. Classification (NCBI taxonomy): domain Eukaryota; kingdom Metazoa; phylum Chordata; class Mammalia; order Perissodactyla; family Equidae; genus Equus; species Equus asinus. Next base: position 19,564,325 of record NC_091806.1, read on the forward strand.
CAAAGTGTTAAGTAGTGAATATTTTAGAGTGTGCAGGCCATAAACTCTTTGTCATAATCACTCAGGATTTTTCTTGTATGATGGACACAAAAAAACCCATCAACCATATATAAATAAAACAGTGTGTCCCAAGTCCAATAAAACTTTATGCACCATTGTTTCTTGATCCCCGTTCTAAATTAGATAAACAACTTTTTGGTAAGTTTGTACACTGGAAAACTACACAGCAATGAGGATGAATGAACTATCTCCACTGGCAACGGCATGGAAAAATCTCACAAACATAGTGTTGAGTAAAATAAGCAAGACAAAAATACATAAAACTGTATGATTGTGGTACTATATACCTCAAAAACATGAAAACTAACTTAGCATATTGTACAACAATGTCTGATGGGTGTGGGATGATTTCTAAGATGCTAGTAATGTGTTTTTTTTTTTTGCCTGGTTGGGTGAGGAGATCTTTTAATATCTGAAAATTGAGTTGCAGTATACTTTTATTCCGTGAAAGTTTTCCATATGCATATTATACTACAGATTTCCCAAAAACAAAGTATGTTGACTATCAGATTGTAAACAATGACAAGATTTATTTTTTAAATTTTTTTAATTTAACAGTTCCTTGTACACAATATGTTCATAATATATTTGTAAAATTAATATACTGCCTAATTTCATTGAATAGCTCAGTATATAATTAATCTTCACCATACTCAAAGTGCTGCCTTGCTTGCAGAACGACAATGTCTTTATCCACCCACAGGCATTTCTAATCTTTCCTCTAGTGGCAGGGACACAGTGTGTTTTGGGGCGAATATCATGAAATAAAATCTGTGTCATAATACTTAATGTTTCAGGGACAGACAACTATTTTCTGAAGAATGTGATCTTCTAGGTAGTCATATGCCTACACAGTATTATTTTAGTGTAGTCCAGAAACCCTTAGATATAAATTTTTCCCACTTGCTCGTATCTGATGTATAAAATTTCTCTAAAGACAGTTTATTTTCAATTATTTAAGAACTCTATCCTTAGTGAAACAGATCCATTTGAGAGTTAAATTAAGTTATGCAGTTTATAATAACAATGGAGCACCACAGACTCAGGTTTACATCATTGGGAGGAAGTAGATTGAGGGGAATTTAGTCTACAGGGTCTGGAAAAGCAGCCCTGTATAACAAGCTACAGTTACATCCTGTTTGAACAAAATGTAATCTGAGGGATTTTCACATCCCTGAAGACAGGAAAGCAACTGAGGGGAAAACTAATTTGAAAAGACCAAGAAAAATTCTACACCCTCAAAATATGTACCAGAAAACTAAACAGTGATAGCAAACACCTTGGATGACACAAATGCACCAGTCTCTTAAGTTTAAATAGTATAAAATTATTAGCAATTAGTTATATGGTTTGAGCTCTTAATCAACAATATCTTCCACAGGAGTACATTTGGTATCTTAGTTTTTGGAACATCACATAAAGCATGACAATCTATTCTTTGAAGAGGACTTTCTTGATTCACATGTGGTATATATCACTCAGAATGTGGCCAATACAGAGGCCCCGAGGGGTGCCATGTTGCACAATTTCAAGGGCCAACAACTTTTTTTATTTTCTATTTACTCCCAGGAATGGGACAATGCAGCCACTTCCATATCATTTTCTTTTCATACAAATGTTAATAATGTTCAAGTGTTCAATTATAATAAATAAAATCCAGTATTAGTCATTTTCCATTCAAGTAGACTTTCCTCCAGCTCAAAACAGATATGTAATACCTTTTACAATAAACATGTGAACTCAGAATAGGAGTTTTATGGTGATACTGTATTCTATGAATGTTTACAAACTTTAAAAGCAATCACTAGGTGTTAAATTATCTTCACAAATGATGTTGGACTTGAACTCAGGCAGCTCCTCTCTGATTTAAGTAAGAAATTTTAATATACCTTATTACTGATTCTTTCTACTACATTTTAGCAAAGAATTTTTCTTTTTACTTTGCACATTCAAACACACGCACATACCTGGAGCACTGTATACATAGCGTTCTATAAGAGTGTGAGTTATGTGTTTGTGCACGTGTGTGTGTGTGTATGCTATAAGATTGGCTATAAACATTATCCCTGCCAATTATTAAGCAAAATTGAAGGAATACTGTAACAGTTACATACAAAAACAGCATACCAAAGCCATTACAACCCAATCTGCTCCCACCTCAATTCAAGATGTGTGTCCATGCATATAGAAACATATACTCACACAAATGTACGTACATGTATACACATACATGCATTTTAGTTCTGGTGAGTAAACAATGTGGCTTGCTAACATTAATTTTTCTTCTCATGCCAAGTGACAAAATTGCCATGCTATATACAAATCAATATTCTGGGGGCAATCCTCTATCTTCAATGCTTGCCCAAGCTATTAGTTTATTATTGAATATAACATTTCTCTGAACTGCTTTGTGGTATCACTCATTTACTGTAGAGAGTTAATTAAATAATTGCTAAGGGAATTTAAATGGACCGTAAATTCTTACTTATAAAAGTTATTCTTTTACTTCACTAAGTAGAGAGGAAACTATAAGATGATTAGTGATAACACTATTACTTGTGAATCATCATAATTCTAAAAGTGAAGATACACTGCAGATGTAAGATCAGTGTATTTTTTCCCATTTTCCATTTCCAAACGTTGTTAATGGAATCCAGGTATTCCTGAAAACAACACCTATGCTCACTATTAATGAAATTTAGAGTTGATTTTACATACTTATCTCTGAATGTGTTAGCCTTTCATGCTGTGCTTTTGGGGTTCCTTCATAGCCTTTTAGTACTGGAAATTTTATTGTGAACTATCTAGACCAATTATTTCTCCTAAGGAAACTTAGAAATAGAAAATTTGGATAGTATTCTGATGAATCAAAGACAAAGGAAGAGTTTAAGAATTGAGTCTAGAAACAAACATCCTTATTTATAGAATATATATCTGTGTATACATGAAAAAGTACATAATAGTGAAAATAAATACTTCCTGAAACAAAGTTTCTCTCTAGTTATATTCTCTATATACTATTCTGGTTACCTTTTACTATATAAACATTGCATGGCTTAAAACAATGATCATTGGTCAATTATTCTGTTCTTCCTTATGTTGGCTGAGGTCACAATGAAGTATTCAGTTGAAAGTTGGGATAGGCTATAGGGTCTCTCATAACTGGCACCAGGATGAGAATGCCTAGAAAGATCTACTCAGCTGGCCCCCTTCCCTCTCCATATAGTCTCAGAGTCTATCATATGGTTTACTCAGAAGGATAGTTGGACTTCCTACGTGGCAGCTCTCAGTAGTGACATACAATAGCTCTGCATATTTCTGTTAGTCAAAGCAGTTAAAGAACAGCAAAAATTCAACAGGAGGATATATAAGAACATTGTCTTTAAGGAAAAGGTGTAAGATGTGTGCAGTCATCTTTAATCTGCCAAACCATCATAGGCCACTGCAGAACTTTGAGATTTCTCATTCCAGATTCTTTTATTAATATTTTTAACACTTTAACTAAATGCATGAGAATGTGTGTAACCTTTTTATTCTTTGTTTTGTACATACTTACAAAGCCACTGAATAAAGTGGTACTGGAACGGCGGCTATATAGAAGGAAAAGTGACAGGCATTTCAATCATTGTCTTTGTGAAATCAGACTTAACTCTGGGACCTTGGGAAGTAACCCAGTCACACCAGATTCCAAGATGGATAATCAAGGTTTAAGAAGTATGGAGAATTCCACTGTTATCTCTTGGGAAGTATATGGGGAGGACAGGAAATTCAAACTTACAACTATTCTCAATTTCTTAAACAATTAGTATGTATAGTAGCAAACTAAATTTGTTTTTTTTTTAAAGATTGGCGCCTGAGCTAACAACTGTTGCCACATTTTCCCTTTTTTTCCCTGCTTTTTTCTGCCCAAACGCCCCCAGTACACAGTTGTATATTTTAGTTGTGGCTCCTTCTAGCTGTGGCATGTGGGAGCCACCTCAACATGGCCTAAAGAGCAGCTCCATGTCAGCGCCCAGGATCCGAACCCTGGGGCGCCGAAGGGGAGCTTGAACTTAACCACTCAGCCATGGGGCCCGCCCCTAAATTTATTCTTGAAAAATGATTATCCACGCACAAGTTTTTAACTGGATCATACTTGCACATAGGAAATATGTCAGCAGAAAAAAATTCCAAAAGCTACTGCATTGCTATTCATACACCAGCCTCCATTTCAAGTAACCTAAAATATTTAAGAATAAATATTTAGGGTGCAATTACCTTTGTAAATCCTTGTCCTACAGACTTTGGGAAATACAAAATTAAAAACTGAAAGTATTTATAAAGGCTTAAATGTAATAGAGATTTTTATATGAATAAAATAAAAATAATTCAAAAAAGAGTCTACTAAGTATAGAGAATGTGATAGAGTCATAAAATCAACAAAGTGTGGATGGATGAGATGCATTTTGGGGATGAGAATGAGACAATGCTTGTTGAAGAAAGTGACCTTTATAGTTTCCATTGACAGGAATGTTTAAGCATAATTATGAATAACAGTTAAAAAGTAGAGAAAACCTAAATGTCCATTAACTGATGAATGGATAATGTACCTTATTCATAAAATGAAATATAATTCAGCCATAAAAAAGGAAATTCTGAAAATGCTAAAACATGGATGAATCTTGAAAACACTATGCTAAGTAAAAGAAGACCACTATCAACAACCCACCCCCCCCCCCAACACACACACATATTGTATAATGCCAAGATCTGAGCTGTCCAGTATAGGCAATCTCATACAGTCAGGAAGCAGATTGGTGGTTGCCAGGAGTAGTGGGGAGGCAAGAAGGGGAAGTGCCTGTTGAGTATGAGTTACTTACCCGAGTGATGAAAAATGTTCTGGAATTAGATAGTGGTGATGGCTGCACAACTTTGTGAAAATACAAAAAACTAAAGAAGTGCATACATGGAAAGGGTAAATTTTATAGTATATAAAACTATGTCTCAGTAAAATTAGTACCATCAAAGGATAATAATATTCCCAAATGAGTTGGTGAAGGAGAATGCTTCACAAATAGAGTAAACAAAATGAAAAATAGAAAGGAGATGAAAATTACTAAGAAGGGGATCATTTTGTATTTTATTGAATTTCTCCTTTGAGGCAGAGGGTTCAGATTCAGTGTAAATGTGAAGCTCTACACAAAAGTAATTTGCAGGTTTCTTCCTGTCAGATCAACATGTTGACAATAGTGAAGAAATAAGACTCAGTTTTTGCTAAAGTTCTTGCTGTACTCGCAGGGGAAAATACAGAACAAGGAATATAATTAATCCCATGTTAGCATATACTGAAGCCTGAGGGTGAAAGCGTCAGAGATTTAAATACCACATGCTATCTGGTAAAATAAAACACTATCTGCCTATTTTTCAGCCACCTGTAGCAAATGCAGAAAGACCTACTCATCTCAGGTAGGTTCCTGAGTCTCCAAATTTAAGGAACATAGGGGAAATTTTTGACATTTTTGAAAAAGAAATTTATAAATGATTGATTTTTACAGCTGCTGACACAGTTTAATAAACTCAGCAATCTATCGTCAAAAAATTATATTTTTTCTCAGAACAGAACTGACTGAAATTATTAGTATTCACAAAATAGTATTTTAATGATTTTATTTTAATCCAGGGTCACAGGAGAACTGTTTATCACTGGGGAAGTATGTACATGAATTTAAGTTTTTTTATTTCAGAAATAATTTAGATAGCACCTTACAAATAGCAACATGCATACTCACCTCCATGTGAACCACATGCTATATTTACTTAACTCCAAGAAAAAATAAATTCTCATATATTAACAAATGCATATATACTTTCAAACACATGAGACACACAGAAATATACTGATACACAAGTAAGAGAAGCTTTTATATCTCAGAAAGATGTATTGTCCATCATTCTATTTACATTTTTTAAATTCAAAACTCCATTTAAAAACCAAAAAGATGCAAATGTATGTGTTGTATTCTATTGTTTTCACTTATTTTTAGCACTTTTCTTTGGTCAAGAGAGTCATCTTTGGCACCAGACAACTCCCACAAATAGGGCATGAGTATTGTGACAGAGTAATAAGAATTTCTAGAGGAAAGGTTTAATGGTTATTTCATGTCTCACCAAAAACTAAACATAATTTAGACCAGGAACAGTAACATAATCATTTTCATTATTATTCGTTAATGATACTCACTGTTTCTAGAATTAACATCAAGTCTTTTAAGCCAACCATATTGAGGAACGTAACAATGGTAATCATTTTTTGTGTCCATGTGACTATTTTCAGGCTTAGAAAATGGTTAGTCCTACATCTTACAGCCTGGTCCTACTAACATCGTCTCTTCCACATTATTTTGAGTGTAGAATGAGATATTAATTCATCTAAATCTACGCCAGAGAGAAGAAAGTTAAAGTCTGGAGAAATAGAACTTATAGAAATTCACGTATATTATGAACGATATGTACACCAGATAAAAATTTTCCAATATCTATCTCAATTTATTTTTTATCATTCTCAAATACTTAGCAACCCTTCTTTAATTGATGAGTAATTTAATGGGAACATGGCTGGATAATTTTCTGAGCATTAAAAAACAATTACAGAAAGAAATTGTGTTCTCCTGTTCAAATATTTGTGGACTTCTGGAAAAGTTAAAATGTATCTATCATTTTTTTTATTATTTCCTCATAAATTTAGGTAAGAACAAAGAGGAATGGTTGGAGAAAATTGCTGCTCCTTGAATGGATTCATTTTCTTGGGAATGTCCAATAACCCTGGGATTAAAGTGATCCTGTTTACCATGTTTATAGTTGTTTATCTCATTAATTTGGGGGGAAATCTTGGAATGATTGCTTTAATTAGAATGGATTCCCAACTGCACACACCGATGTACTTTTTCCTCAGCCACCTCTCTTTCTGTGACCTTTGTTATTCCACAGCAATTGGTCCCAAGATGCTGGTGGATGTATTTGCCAAGAACAAATCAATCCCCTTCTATGGCTGTACTCTGCAATTCTTCATCTTCTGTACCTTTGCAGATTCTGAGTGTCTATTGTTGGCTGTGATGGCCTTTGATCAGTACAAGGCCATTAGAAACCCGTTGCTCTATGTAGCCAACATGTCCAATCGAGTGTGCTCCCTGCTCCTGGCTGGGGTTTATCTGGTGGGAATGGCAGATGCTTTGATGCACACCTCATTAACATTCCACTTATGCTTCTGTGGGTCAAATGAGATTAATCATTTCTTCTGTGATTTACGACCACTTTTCCTCCTTTCCTGCTCTGATACACAAGTCAATGTGTTGGTATTATTCACCATTTTTGGCTTCGTTGAACTGAGCAACATTTCAGGAGTTCTTGTCTCTTACTGTTATATTATCCTATCAGTCTTGAAGATCCACTCTGCTGAGGAGAGGTTCAAAGCTTTCTCCACCTGCTCCTCTCACTTAACAGTTGTGGCAATTTTCCAGGGAACTATTCTCTCCACGTATTTCAGGCCGAGTTCTTTATATTCCTCAGATCAAGACAAAATGACCTCATTGTTTTACACACTTGTGATTCCCATGTTAAACCCTCTGATTTATAGCCTGCGGAAAAAGGATGTGAAAGAGGCCCTAGAAAAATTGAGAAGTAAAAGATGGTTTTAAATACTTGTGTGTACACATACACACTCACACATTTAATGATTGTTATTTTCATAAAATTATATAATATGATACAAGAGAAACATAATTTTCTCACATATTTAAATAAATGAGTATCTGTACTAAAGCTCAACCACAAGAAAATGTTGCAGTTCCCCAAATCTGTCAAGATTTACCATGGTCTTGAATTTAGTTGTGATCCATCTTTTTGTAGAAAATGTTCCCAAACCTTCTAATTTTGCCACTTTTTTTAATCATACTTTCACTCAAGCATCATTTCAAGTACTAAGATTTATTGTGTTCACTATGTGCTCTTTGTGCATTTAGATGCTCTGCATTTCAGGATGAATCCAGGAGTTTCTATACTAATAAACTCTATAATGAAGAAAAATAAATAGACGTTACTTAACTGAACACTCAAATAATTCATAATAAGGCTCAAAACTTTCATAAAGTTAAAAATTGGAGGTTAACAATCTAGAAAAAATGTGAAAATCTAGTCGGTAGAAGAAAAGCTTCCCTGGATGGAAATGAATATCTGAATAGTCTTAGATCTAAAAAGAAATGCGATTTGGGGAGCAGAAAGGATTCTAGGAAGAGGGCCTGACAGGTACAGAATTCTTCACGTGGCCGATTTTATAACGTTTTAGCATTAAAGAATCCCAAGGATAGGTTATAAAGAGCAATGTAAAGTGCCTTGATAAATTACATCATTGCGCTGTAATTATTTACTATCAACTCCTCTATCACTTCTTGCAGGAAGCTTCTCTTCAATTCCTCCCCTTTCTCAGCTTTGGTTAAATGTCCCTTTTTATAGTTCACAGACAGCTGTCTCCTTTAAGCATTGTTTTAATACCACCCTGCTCATTCAATCACTGTCTCTAATACGCAATTTTGAGCCATTTTTGCTCAAGGACTGAGAATTCCATCCCTTTTATCCAAAGTACCTGCATAGTGTTTGGGACAGCAAAAGGCAAAACAAACAAATAAAAACAATAAAATAAAATTGTAGATAACATATTTGACTGCCTATTAGATGTGAGTAACACAAAATTAACTGAAGTTATGGTATGTGGCTTGAACATATATACTTTATAACTTTTATGAAAGTACGTATAGTGGATGTGGATACTAAAGTAATGGATCTGTGAAGACATACATGCCGATTACACTTAAAGTAAAGAGCATTTGCCTACGTATGTTCTTAATATTTGTCTGTGTCATCTGTCTCTGCTATTGCTTCTGACAGTTAAAGCACGGAATCAGCTTGTTGAGACAACGTGGTTATGGCTATAGATTTGAAGGACCTTGAAAGACTCAAGGTTACTCTTTATTATCCATTAGAATGATAGAAGTTAAAGGCCATTGAATGTCTTAGATTTTCTAGTTGCCATTGTAAAATGCCTTTGCGGGAAGTCATTTCAAAATGGAAGTAAAACCCAAGAAGACTCTCTGATTTTCCAAAGAGCATTTGTGGGACAGTGTGACCTATCACATTATCATGACAGAAAAAAAAATATTATGGAGACTATTTCTCTTCTTTTTGACAAAAGGCTTTAAGGGTTTTCAACTGAACTATATTTCCTCAGTTAACAAATGCTCTTCTGGAATTGTTACTTATGAGTAGCAGCATGGTAGAAAACACTGTTTGAAATGTATTGTCTAAGAAAAATGGGATGTCAGTGGATCGCTGCTAATTTAGATGAAGTAAATATTTCACCTTTTTAACTTATCTCCCTCCATTATGAAAAGTACATATTTTAGAATCAAAAGACTGATTATCTATATATTGACAGTTTTATCAGGATGAAAGGGTTTGAACTAAAGAGATGAGAATGTTAAGCCCTGTAAATGAAATTCCAAACTTAGAATTGATTGATTGAATTAATTGTGTGCTTCCTCACCCTGAATATATTAGGCTTAATAACACATTACAAGGAATATATTTTTAGGAGATTCATGACCGAAATAGAACTTTGGGGAGATGTCGTCTAAGGACTCTTTTATCTCCATATTCTACATAAATAGGGGACACCACATCAAAATACTATGATGTTTTATAGCCTCTCTACTTCCATTCTATCATTCCCTTCCCTTCTTCGGTTCTCTACATGACATCGTTCTCACACATCCCCAGTGACTGATGGACAATGTAATTGTCCAAATAAAGTATTTTGGGGGTTAAGGAAAGGTCTTTAATGATAGTGACATAGGAAGCTCATGAACTCCCCTTTTCCCATGGACACGCCAAATGAACAGCTACACATGCCACAATTCCCTCTGAAGGAAATCAAAACACCAGCTGAGTGACTCTTACACATCAGAAGAATGAAAAAATATCCACAATGAAATGGCTAGGAAAAGCTGAGACAGACTTTTGTAATAAATCCCACCCCCAGCACAGGGACATACAATTGGGAGGAAACCTCTAGCTCTCAGCTTCTCCCTGACAAGTGAACGATTTGGACTCCACAACTAGAAGCCCAACTTTTAAGACTCTCAGCAGAGGGATAGGCCTCCAAATCCTCTATCCTTGAAAGCCAATGGGACTTGTTTAAACAAGACCCATGAGAGTGTAGCAAATAAAGAAGTAGTTATTAAGAGAAGCCAGCACTAGCTGCAGCTATCACACCAGGGCTCAGAACTGAGAGAACAGGCAGAAAATCTCTCAGTCTTTCCCTGAATGGAATCTATACGCAAACATTAAAAGCTACTGCCTCAGGGACAGGCAGCTAATTTAGCAAGCATTGTGTGGCTGACTGAGATCCTCCCTGGAGATCAGAAAAGCCTGTGGGCACCCCCCTCCACTCTCTCCCTCTTGTTCACCTCAAGTCAGAAGTATATCCCTGAAAGGATCTTGCATAGACATCTGCACCCCAGCTTTTGTGATTGCTATCTGAGGAACATATCCCCAGATATCCTGGCTCTGATAACCAACAGGACTTCCATTCAGGAATACCACTGAAGTTTAAAATCATGCCAAGCACACAATGGTATGAAACTAGACAACACACAGAAGTAGAAAACTGGAAAATTCACAAATAGATAAAGAATAATCAACATGCTCTTGAACAACCAATGGGTCAAAATAAAAATCAATAGAGAATTCAAAAAAATATCTTGAGATAAATAAAAATACAAATATAACATGCCTAAAGTTAAGGGATGTGGCAAAAGCAGTTCTAAGATGGAAGCTTATAGTTAGAAATGCTTACATTAAGGAAAAAAAGGTCTCAAATAAACACCCTAACTTTATACCTCAAGGAACTAGAAAGAACAAACTAAGTCCAAAGTTAGTAAAAGGAATGAAATAACAAACATCAGAGCTTAAATAAATGAAAGAGGGACTAAAAAGACATAGAAAAGATCAATCAAAAAAGAGCTGGTATTTAAAGGATACACAAAATACATAAATCTTTTGCTAGACTTACAAAGAGAAAAAACGGAAGACAAAAATAAATAATATTACAAATGAAAGAAGATACATTATACTTGGTATCGCACAAAGAATCATAGAAGACCGCTATGAACAATTATACATCAAGAAATTGGACACCTTAGAAGAAACTGAGAAATTCCTAGAACACACAACTCACAGAGAATGAATCATGAAGAAACAGATAATCTGAACAGACCAATTACTAGTAAGGAGAGTGAATCAGTAACCAAAAAACTCCCAACAAAGTCCAGGACCAGATGGCTTCTCTGTGAATTCTACCAACATTTAAAGAATTAATACCCATCTCTCTCAAACTCTTGAAAAAACCGAAGATGAGGGAACCCTTCCAAACTCATTTTATAAGGTCAGTATTACCCTGATACCAAAATCAGATAAGGAAACTGCAAGAAAATAAAATTAAAAGCCAATATGTTTGATGCACGTAGACGTGAAAATCCTCAGCAAAATTTCAGCAGACTAAATTCAAAAGTCAATTAAAAGGATCATATACCACAATCAAGTGGGATTTATGCCACAGATGCAAGGATGGTTCAACATCTGCAAATCAATCAATACAACGAATTAACAAAATGAAGGATAAAAATTATATGATCCTCTCAATAGATGCAGAAAAAACAAGTGACAAAATTCAACATCCTTCCATGATAAAACTCAGCAAACTAGGTGTAGAAGTGACTTACCTCAATATAAATAAGGGCAATAAATGACAAGCCCACAAGTAACATCATAGTCAACAGTGAAAGGTGAAATCTTTCCCTCTAAGATGAGGAACAAGACAAGGATTCCCATTCTTGTTAGTTTTAGCCAACATAGTGCTGAAAGTCCTAGCCAGAGCAATTAGGAAATAAAAGAAAGAAAAGCCATCCAAATCAGAAAGCAAGAAATCAAATTGTCTCTATTTGCAGATGACATGATATTGTATATACAAAACCCTAAAGACTCCTCTGAAGAACACTTAGAACTAATAAACAAATTCAGTAAAGTTGCTAAAAACAAAATCATTGTACAAAAATCAGTTGCGTTTCTATACACTAATAATGATCTATTAGAAACAGAGTTTAAGAAAACAATCTTATTTATAATAGAATCAAAAAGAATAGAATAAAATACTTAGGAATAAATTTAACCAAGGAAGTGAAAGATATATATATTGAAAACTGTAAGTTATTGATGAAAGTAATGGAACACACAAATAAATAGAACAATGTTCCATGTTCTGGAATCAGAAGAATTAATATTGTTAGTTTAAAATCAGGAAGTGTGATGCCCTTAGTTTTCTTCTGCTTTCTCAAGACTTTTAACTATTCCAGGTGTCTTTTGATTCCATACAAATGTCAGGATTATTTTCCTATTTCTGTGATAAACACTATTGGGATTTTGATAGAGCTTTCATTAAATGTGTAGATCACTTTAGGTAGTATAGATATTTTAACAATATTTAGAGAGGACACAAATTTACACTCAAATACTTCTCACCTTTGCAATATTACAATGAATAAAGGCAAAACTAAATTTTTTTAGAAAAATAGGATCTTGGATTTTCTTAAAGCTTTTTCCATACACTCACGTATGTGTGATCAATATTAGCTGAAATGGTCTCCAAAAGCCTCTTTATTTTTACTATTGGTCCATCACTCACCTAACCACTTAAAATATTTAAGAAGTATTGAATTAGACATTAGTTGTGCAAGTCCTGGTGCTAGGGCTACGGGAACTATGCAAATTAGCCAAACACTGCTATTATTTCTAAGGAGATTGCAATGTGGTAAAAGACATAGGTAAGAATAAAATAAAGATAATTTAAAGAAACTGTGGTAGGTATAGCGGACATAATACAGTCATAAAATAATCGACAACTGATTGAATGATGTGACTGGAGAAATGGAATCACATGGACTTAATGAAAAAAAAGTATTTATTATAACCATTGTAAAATTGGTATGTTTTTAGTGCGAAGGTGAAGGATATTGTTTCAGAAATGAAAGAAACATAAAAATAATTAAAGATAAATAATAGTTAAAATAATTTATTAAACACATTAATGCAATAAATTCAACAGGATAAATAAGAATTGAAATTAAAAAATTAAGTAAAGGACTTCTTTGAGTTTAATTAGATGTCTGATTTCACTGGAGGAAGATTCTGTAGACTTAGGGTAGCAATGACTCACAGTATGAAATAATTTTACCTTCCTGACATTGATCGATCTGGTTCAAGCGTGAAGAATTAAAAGTTCAGCGTTTGCTGAAGTTGTTGAAGCATTCACAGGGGAAAATTCAGAACTAGAAACCTAATTAATTGCATGCTTGCATAGTCCAAAACTGTGAGGGTGTAGGCTTTAGCGATTTAAGTCCCAAGTATCACTAAGAAAAGTAAAATGTGATCTGTCTATATTGTTCAGCTGACAGCTGTAAACACAGAAAACAAGCTCCTCACAGGTTGGTTTCGGAGTCACCAAATTTAAAAAGTGAAGAATAAAAACGTTACATTTGGAAAAATGAGGAAGCAAATATTTAGAAAGCTGTAACTAAATTTTTTTTACTTACTTCCTCTAGTTATTCGTCTGAAACCTAATGGCAAAAAATGATATTCCTTAATAAAGCAGGGTGAATTCACTTCATTTTTATTAGCAAATGAACAGTTTTACTTATACCTTAGCCCAAATTAAGATGAATAATGTTTATTTTTTTAATCAGTGTGGAAAAGTATATGAAAATTTAAGGTGTTTTTCTAGTATTTTTAAATAGTAAAAATTGAGATATCACAATACAAATACTAATTACTGTATATTCAACCCCATACAAACCAGATATCACATTTAATCATCTAGAAAATAATGAGACCATCATTCATATTCCATCAGAGAGACATAGGTGCATGCACACACACACACACACACACACACATACAGAAGCCTATATACCAAAGATATATTCATTATTTCTATTCAAACCTCTATTTTTAATGAATGAGTCAGGTTTAAAATCTAAAGGGATGGAAACGTACATGTTAAATTCTGTATACCCACTTGTTTTTTAGCATTTTTTGCTTTTTCTTGTCAAGGGAAATGTCCTTTGCCACCAGACTGCTCTGACATGTAGGTAATAATAATGAGGCAATTCAGAAATATATTCTAGAGAAAATTTATTAAAATATATTTAATGTCTCAATAAATAGTAAAACAATGTAGACCAAAAACATTAACATCATATTGTTCATTATTTTTGAAACACAAATATGTTCATTGTGTCTGAATTTAATACGTCTTAAGCAAATCATGATTTTTGAAGAATTCACTAAGATTAATCACTTTTAAGCCAAATTGGATATTTATTTTTCAAATATAAGGCTGTATAATCCAGCTTTGTCTTTAATTTAGGTGTCATTTTCGTATTACCTTTGACATGTAATGAGCTTTCAGTTCATGACTGATTGCTGAGATACATCAGTGAGGGTTCACACAAGCCACATATCTTATAGATGACATCTAAATTTAAAATCAAACTTTCTCAAAATCCTGTCCCAGACACTTTAACTTTTGTAAACAACATAACAATCAAACTTGTTTAGGCTATGTTCTGATGATAAAGAATATAGCGTACTGAAATAATTCCTTTCTGACTTACAGATTATATTTTTGTGCGCATCAAGAAGAGTTAAAACTTTGATCTACCCTTTCCTTGATCATTTCTGTAGCATTTTAGAAGAAAAATAAAGAAGAATGAATGAGGAAAATTGCTCTTCTTGGAATGAATTCCTCCTCTTGGAGAAGGAATTCCAGTACCCCTGGAATCAAAGTGATCCTATTTACCATGTTTCTAGTTGTTTACATCATTAATCTTGTTGCAAATCTTAGGATGATCATTTTAGTTAGAAAGGATTCCCAGCTTCACACTCTGGTGTATTTCCTTCTCAGCCACCTCTCCTTCAGTGATCTCTGCTATTCCACAGCAACTGGACCCAAAATGCTGGTGGGTTTCATTGCCAAGAACAAGTCAATTCCCCTCTATGACTGTGCTCGGCAATTCTTGATCTTCTCTACCTTTGTAGATTCTGAGTGTCTACTGCTGGCAGTCATGGCCTTTGATCAGTACAAGGTCATTGGCAACCCTTGCTCTACACAGTCAACTTGTCCAGCAGAGTGTGCTCTCTGCTCGTGGCTGAAGCTTACATGGTGGGCATTACAGATGCTTCAATAAATACAACATTAATATTCCACTTATGTTTCTGTGGGTCAAATGAGATTAACCATTTCTTCTGTGATGTCCCCTCCCCCCCATTGCTCTCTTGCTCAGACACACAGGTCAATGAGTTAGTGACATTCACCATTTTTGGCTCCATTGAACTGATTACTTTTTCAGGACTTTTTGTGTCTTATTGATATATCACCCTAGCTGTGATAAGGATCCACTCTGCTGAAGGGAGGTTCAAAGTTTTCTTCACTTGCATCTCCCACTTAACTGCTGTGGCAATTTTTCATGGAAGTCTACTGTTCATGTATTTCCAACCAAGTTCTTCCTACTCCCTAGATCAAGACAAAATGACCTCATTGGTTTACACCCTTGTGATTCCTATGTTAAACCCTATGATTTACAGCCTACAGAATAAGGATGGGAAAGAGGTACTGAAAAACTTAAAAAGTGGTTCTATTGAAAAGTTTCATGTAAATATTTTTCCTCTGAACTTACACTGTAATACATGAAGATCAAAATTGTTTTGACTAATGTAGGGTGATCCAATAAGTACTTATGCTATCTTATAACCATACCAAAATTTGTCATTCCATACATATGCCATGCTTCATTTTAGGTCTTGAATTTATATTTGGTACTCCCTATTTGTGGAAAAGTTCTTATTTTCCCCAATTTCTATTTTACCAATGTTTCATTTGTGCATTATATAATTTTCTAAAAGTTATTGACTGTATCCAAATACCCATTGCACTTTTGGGTGCTTTGTATTTCATAGTGAATCCAGCACTTTTTAAAAATTTTTTCTGTTTTTTTTCCTGAGGAAGATTCACCGTGAAACAACATCTGTGCCAATATTCCACTATTTTGTATGTGGGTCACTAAAACTGCATGGCCACTGGTTAGTGGTATAGATCCGTGTCTGGGACCAAACCTGGGCCACTGAAGCAGAGGGTGACAAACTTAACCACTATGCCACAGGGTCAGCCCCTCTGAATCCAGCAGTTTTTATATTAGTGAGTCTTATCATTTAAAGAAAGTGACAAATAGTAATTAAATAATTAATCAGATTAGAGTCATGTATTGCTTAACAACAGGGATATCTTCCTAGAAATACGTTGTTAGGCAATTTGTCATTGGGCCAACATCACAGAGTATACTTACATAAACCTAGATGGTATAGCCTACTACACACCTAGACTATACAATACTAATCTTATGGGGCCACCATCGTATATGTGGTCCATCATTGACTGAAATATCATTATTCAGTGCATGACTCTATTTATAATAAACCATAATTATGCCACAATGTAAAAGGACTGAACACTATAAACCCAAAGCAGGTTGTTCAGATATAGTGAAGGAAGTTAAAAAGTGCTTCCTCAAAATGGAGAAAATTAATCTGAGGTTTCAGATTAAAAAGTAAGTCGGAGTAAACTGAAAGATGCAAGTAGGTAGAGAAAGCATTCTAGGCAAATGGACCAGCAATTACAGGGGCCCTGAGTGGGCAGAATCATGTCATTTCTGTGGAATTTAAAGAAAACCAATGTGGTAGGTTATAGAGCTGTAATTCACAACCCAGTCACTTCCTCCAGGGGGCTTTCCTTCCGTCCAGTACTCAAGTTTGTTCCACAGACCACCCTGCTCTTCAGAACACTGTTGAATCTATGACTACGTTTTCTAAATCCTTATCTTCAGTGTGAGATTATGAACATTCTGAGTTTAAGAGCTGTGTATTTTATCAATTTACCCAAGAAGCAGCATAGCACTTAGGTAAAGAAAGAAAGAAAAAAGAAAGATACCAAAAAAGTTATTTTCTAATATTAATTCATATGAAACCAAAAATAATCACTGAGGGTCTAGTATGTGACTTGAATTCATTTTTTTTGTATCTTATATGTAAGCTCATAAAGTGGTTGTGGATGCTAAAAGTAATGGAAAGTTAAAACATACAAATAAATAATTTGGAAAATAATTAAACCAAGGAACTCTTATCTGAATGTATACAAGATATTTAATGATTTCATCTGTGCCTGCTCTAGCTTGATGATGATCAAATCACTAGAAGTGGTTTGGTTAGAAACAGGACAAGGACACACATCTGAAAGATCATACACGAATCAAGGACACTCATATGTTTGCTACAATTGCACAAGCAATGTCATTCAATATCTAAGGCTATGTAGGTGCCCTTGGAAAATACCTTTCAGTGAAAAAATTTCAGATGGACAGCAAAGCCCAAATAGGACAATGATACTCCTCTGCTTTTTAGGGTGATAGTCTTTTTGGGATTCTGAGACCTGATAGAGGGATATATAAAGGTAGAAAAAAACAATAGGGAAATGTTTCTTTGAGTCATAATATCTCCTCATTCAATCCATGCTATTGTGGACATGTTACCTATGAATTATGTACTACCTTGAACAGCAGTCTGGCAGGAGAGATCAAATCAGACTAAAGCCCAAGCAAAGCTTGGTGTCAATCTCAGAAGTATAAAGATGCCATCGAGTAGCACAACGCTCTCCCATAAAACAACTGAAATATATTCAAAATCAAATTTCATCTGAATCTTGACTCCTATAAGCAAATCTAAGTCTAATATGTGAACTAGAGAGAAGAAAATGTTAAGTCCATTAATGAGATATTTCAAGCTCAATAAAAGAGAGCCTAAAAATGGAATTAATTGATTTTTAAAATTACTTAGTGGAAACCTTGGGGAATTCAAGGTTCAACTAGGGGATGGGTTACTGACCTGCAAGAGATTTCTGTCCTGACTTTCTATAGAAAGTCAGGGAAAGCTAGTATTGAAATATTTTAATCTAATTTGCCTTATCTAACTCAACCCTAACTATTCCCTTAACTCTTTCTCTAATCACAAGCATCTCATAGAATACTCACCACCAGTTGGTGACAAATATTATAATTTAGATAAAATATTATCAATGTCTGTACATAATGAGTCAATAGTATGTATCTAGTCCTTCACAAGAGTTCCTTATTTCTGACCAGGCATTGGCATCCCTAACCATAAGGGTAACCAGTGATGACTGATTAGGGTCTATGTATAATGATACAAGCACTTAGCTCACTACTGGTGAAAAGCTGGTTAGCAAAATTTATTAAATCAAAATAGTAAGAATTTTCACTAATTTGATGTATCTAGGTCTTTCCTAAGAGAAAGCAAGTGTAACCTGCTTTAAATCATCTCTAGAAACATGTTATGAAATGGTAAAGCAATGACAAGAAAATTGGGTCTGAACTCTACCATCAATTTACAGTAATTGTGACCTTCAACAAATCACTTTTTCTCTTTGGGCCTTGGTTTCCACCCAGTCAAGAGATGGATTTGAACTAGATAAACTTTATTGTGCATTCCAGCTACCACATTCTGTATCCATTTTGATATGATTCTCTCAATGCATAATGCAGAAACCAACTTCTGTCTTTGGGGAGATTAAGGAGTATCAGATGAGTGTGACTATATCACAATTCTAGGATAATTTGACCTGAAGTGGAAGTGGCAATGATGACATATAGTTAGATAGCATGGGTTGAAGGAGCCACGATATCGTCCAGTGAGACTCATTTAATCGGCTTTCTGTTCTGCATTTTGATTTTAAGAGACACCTAACAAAAGTAGGTATCCAACTTCATTAGTCATCAGGGGAATCACATACTCTACATAATGGCTAAAATTAAAATGACAGATGATATTAACAACTGGTGAGTATGTGGAATAGCTAGAAGACTCACACATTGATGGTGTGATGATGGAAGTCTGAACTGACATACTGATTTGCACAACTGTATGATAATATTTACTAAACCTGAATTTTGTACACACAGACACACACACATTTCCAGCTCTCGGTTTTATACACAAGATAAGTGAAGGTGTATGTATCTCTACCCAAAAACAAGTATAAGAACGTTCACATTAAAATTATGGGGAATAGAAAAAAAGGGAAACAACTGCCTCGCCACATGAAAATAGATACATGAGTGATTGCATATTTATACAAAAGAATGCTATACAATAATAAGAATGAATGTACTGCAACTACATGCAGCAATGTAGATGGACTGCTCAATTTTGTTGTTGAATGAAACAGTACATGCTATAGGCATCTAATTATGGATGGTTGAAAACCCTATGAAACTAATCTATGGTGATAAAAGTCAAGAAAGTAATTATTCCTTGGGGGTAAGAGACTAGTGACTTAGGAGGGAGAAAGTAGAAGTCTTTGGTGATTCTGATAATGCTCTGTTTCTTGGTCTGTGTGATGGCTAAAGGGGTATTATTTTTAAAGTTTTCTAGCTGTGTACTTATCATTTAAGTATTCTCTCAATATATTTTAGATACCAAAAAGCTCTCCAAAAACAACGTCTATTCACCATCATAGTGTAAGAAACTTCAGAATTTTATTATTATGAATTTTTATCTCTAGTAATGCCTTGTATACACTAATGTTTGCCATATTTTTGTAAAATAAATGGTAGAAATTTCATAGAATATTTCAGTGAATAATTATCCCTTTTGCTACTAAAATTGCTGTCTTTTTTGTAAATCAAAATTGTCTTATTCAACTTATGAACACTTCTAATATTGGTCCCATCACCAAGGAGATTTAATGAACCTGGTTTTCCTTGGTATCACTATCATGCACTGAGCTAATTCACAACAGCCTGTGACTCAGGGCTATATAGCTGTTTTCTGAAGGAGGGAGGGTATAAGTAGACAATTGCCTACATAGTATTATGGTGGCACCAGGGAAGTCATTTAGATACAGACTTTTTCTCACATACTTATCTCTAATATCTTAATTTCCAACTAAATCATTTTCTTTCATGGTCTTCAATTAAATACAAATTCTTTTAAGAGGTTAGTTAACAAATTTGTAATAATAATGTAGTCCCTAAAACTCAGATTTTAATGGAAAACATTGGAGGGAAGTTAGACTAAATGCTCTTCAGGGGCAGTCATGTTTACGAAGTTAAATTTATGTTCTGTCTAAACCAAGTGCAATTCAGATGGCCAGAGACTTGCCATCACTGGAGACAGAGAAGTACCTGATGAAAAAATTATTTTTTGAAAATAATCAGAATAAAGTGATCAAGGACAATTCCTACTACTTCAAATACGCTCCAGAGCAGTAGATAATGGTAGTGAAACTCTTGGATAACACAAATGCACCAGCATCTTTAGTTTAAAGGGGAGCAAATTATTACAATTTCTTAGTTTGAGCTTGGCTTCAACAATACCTCCTAGGCTAGTAAATTTAGTTACAAAAAGTAACAATAAAAAGTGAAAAAGCATTGAAATATATCACTAAGAGCCATTTTCCCCAAATCAATTATACTTTGTTTTATGATTTTAAATTTTGATGTGGTCTGGATTTATAGGAACTTTGAAAAAAAAGGCTATGTCCTTTTCTAGTTCCTAGTGAAGATTTAGAAGAAAAAAATACCCGTAAAATTTATGTACCTACACTAGTTGATGCTTATCACTTCATAAATTGCTTTTGTGCACACAAATTTTGTATTGACTCGAATTGTTTTAAATAAATAAATTAACTACAATAAAGCAAAATGTACAGCAAGAGTACATTATTGGACTTTACAATCGACAGTAGACCCTAATGAATGCATAGAAACTTGTGCTTGTCAGCATCTTGCAATGATTCACATATAAAATGTCACTCAAAAGATGACCAATGCAGAGAGTATCCTCCAAGGTTTCCACATTGCACAACTTCAGGGGCACCATTTTACTCATTTTATATGTTCTTCCTGGATTTGTGCAATACAACAACCCATTGAACACCAAAATTAATAATAAATTGTCTGGCTAAGAAAAATAAAACAGATTATATTCAATCTGGAACTCCTTTCTATTTTTCCACTATGCCTCCATCACTGGCAGAATCTTGCCTTGGTTTAGAAGCAGGCATTCGATGACCAGTCAGTTCTCTTAGATCTCTAAGAATCTGTAGACCGCTGTTTTTGTAAATTTAATATGAACACACTATAACATTTAATGAGAGTAGTCAATTGGTATTTTTTCTTAAAAAAAGACTTTTTTCATTATACTGTAGTCAGGAACCTATTAAGAGAAGTGCTTTGGAGTCAGAAAAACATATTGTCTATGAAACTCCAGGAATTTACTGATTAATTCTGTAGAACACTCTTGGAATCTGCATAACGAGGTAATTAGAGACAGCTCAGGAAACACAAGATAATATTTGAAATATGTAATGACAAACATGAAGATGAGTTAAATTAAATAATATATGAAAATCACAAAGCATTTGTTAAGATCTCCATAATGAACTATATTGAATTCATAACTTTTGCCCTCACAAATTCAGTGCTGAATGAAGAGGTGCTTAAAAAACACATTTATAGAAAGGAAGGTAAAAGTACTTTATGGTTAGAAAATTGGAATGCAGTATTTATCTCTCTGTCCCAATGAAGGAGTCCAATGAAAGAGACCAATACTTTTGATCAAGATTCAGGGAGGGTAGAGATTACATTGGTAGCTGTAGGTGAGGGATTTGGGTAGACACAAATTTCACACTTCCAGTAACTTTCAAATCACTACCATGAATAATAGTGCACACAAGTATTTTTGGAAATAAACAGAACTTGGATTTTTTTAAAAAATTTATCCACAGTTTTTTTTTTTTAAGAATCATCCTTGTACATATGAACTACATTTGTAGAAAAGCCCTCAAATTTGTTTATTTCTACTCTGTGTTGAACATCTACCAGGTTCACGATAAAAAACTATTTAACAACACATATGTGCTGAGTCATCAATCACACCAATCCTTGTGTTAGGAATTGTGGGGATGTAGAAAGACATATGAGATGAGATTAAAAACATTCAATAAAGAGCATACTAAGTGTAGTGGATGCTATACAGTCATAAAATCATTAAACTGAGGGTGATTGACATGTAGTTGGAGGAAAAAAGGAATCAGACAATGACTAATGAAAAAAGCAGTAAATAAGATTACCATATGTCTAAATGGGAGGTGAATGAGAGTTTCTAAGAAATGGAAGACACATGATCAACAATAAATATGAGTTGAAAATCATTATGTAGAGGACCTATTTGAATTTTATTAGACATCTGGTTTCACTGGAGGAGGGTATAGATTTATGTGCCATGAACATAACATTAAAATAAATTCTGGTAAATTTATGTCCTTGATCACTTTGGTGATGAGTGAAGAATTGGAAGTTCAGCCTTCGCTAAATTCGTTGCATCATTCACAGGGGAAAATGCAGAAATAGAAATCTAATTAATCACATTCACATAACACAGAAGAGTGAAGGCAGTTACTTTAGAGATTTAGGTCCCAAAAGTCACTAGGTAGAAATAAAGTGCAATCTGCCTATTGTGTGTGTAACAAAGATAAGAGCACAAAGACTTGCTCATTTCAGGTAAGTGTCTAAATGAACAAATTTAAAGAATATAGGGAAAAATCATGTATTGAAGAATTTGTAAGTGAATTATTTTATACCTGCCTTATTCAGTTGAATTAATTCCGCAATATAATAACCAAACAGTGATATTTCTTTACTAGCCCTGTATGAATTTGATTGGTCTCAATTGCCATTTCTATGAGGATAGTAAAGATTTAACTTATTTATATTTTAATCAAGGTTGATAAGTAAACATCATTTTTTATCACTGTGCAAGTAATATCATTGTATATGTAAATTTAAGATTTGCTTTACTTTTATCAAAAACAAGAGATAACACATTACAAATACCAATATATGTAAGTCCAAGTGCATACAGACCACATATTATAGTATTTGTCCAGAAGAAATTAAAAATAAAATCAGAATGCACATTACTATTTTCATATATCAATAGATACCTACATGATACTTACATGAATAAAGGAAACAGAAAACTATATACCTCAGAAACATTTATTTTTTCCTTCTCTCATTTTCATTTTAATGAAAAAGTCAAGTAAAAATCTATGATATGTGCTTTTATTTATCATAATCTGCTGTTCTCACTTCTTTTTAGCAGTTCTCTTTGACTTCTGAAGGAGTTTGTGCTTTGGCCAAGATCCTTCATGCAAATGGGTTATAAATTCTGTGGCAAACCAGTGATGGAGAATGATAGAATAGTTCTACAAATCATGGTCATGTTTCAGTAAACACTAAAGACACCATACACCAAAAACAATACAATAATAATGCTCATTTAATGTAAGATCTTTGTCAGTGACACATGCAATTACATACTTTTTATTGAGGTAACATTGGTTTGTGACATTACTCAGATTTTAGGTGTCCATCATTATGTATTTAGTTCCATATAGACTACATCATGTTCACCACCAAATGCCTAGTTCCTATTCATCACTGTACAAATGACCCCTTTCCCCATTTGGCACTCCTTCCAGTGAGTTTCTTGAATAATGCAATAAATGTGATCCTTTTGCCAAACATATATTAATCCTGTATCTTCTGGCCTAGTCTCTCTAACTATATTGTGCCTTTTGTATTATTTTGGATGTAGAATGAGCTTTCAGCTCATTCAAATCTACTGCCTGACATTGGCTGACAGGAGCCAAGATGAGTCACATATCTCAGGAGTGAGATGCAGATTTAAAATTAAAGTTTATCAACTTCTAATCTCAGAAATTTTTAGTTTTTTCACAAAACAATAATGCCTCTTTAAAAGTGACACTTGTTGGGCTATATTCTAAGGGCAAAGAAAACAATTTACAGGAACAAACCATGTTCTGTCTTACAGGTAACACTTTTTAGAAATCCAGAAGAGTCAAATGCCAAACTATAATTTTCTTGATCATTTTTGCAAAAGTTTACAACAAGGATAAAGAAGATGGACAGGGGAAATTGCTCCTTCTTGAACGAATTCTTTCTCTTGGGAATTACCAATAACCCTGAGACCAAAGTGACCCTATTTACCACATTTCTGGTCGTTTATCTCATCAATCTTCTGGCAAATCTTGGAATGATCATTTTAATTAGGATGGATTCCCAGTTGCACACACCCATGTACTTTTTTCTCAGTCACCTCCCTTTCTGTGACCTCTGCTGTTCCTCAGCAATTGGGCCCAAAATGCTCGTAGACATATTTTCCAAGAAGAAATCAATCCCATTCTTTGGCTGTGCTCTGCAATTCTTCATCTTCTGTATATTTGCAGATTCTGAGTGTGTACTCCTGGCTGTGATGGCCTTTAATAGGTACAAGGCCATCAGCAACCCGTTGCTCTATACAGTCAATATGTCTAGCAGAGTGTGCTCCCTGCTGATGGCTGGGGTTTATCTGGTGGGAATGGCAGATGCTTTGATACACACAACATTAACATTCCACTTGTGTTTCTGTCAGTCAAAAGAGGTTAATCATTTCTTCTGTGATGTCCCGCCACTCCTTTTGCTATCTTGCTCGAATACACAGATCAATGAGTTAGCAATATTCACCATTTTTGGCTTCATTGAACTGAGCACCATTTCAGGCGTTGTTGTCTCTTATTGTTATATTTTTCTATCAGTCTTGAAGATCCACTCTGCTGAGGGGAGGTTCAAAGCTTTCTCCACCTGCATCTCCCACATAACTGCCGTGGCAATTTTCCAAGGAACTATGCTCTTCATGTATTTCCATCCCAGTTCTTCCTACACATTAGATCAAGACAAAATGACCTCATTGTTTTATACCCTTGTGATCCCCATGTTAAATCCTCTGATTTATAGCCTGCGGAACAAAGATGTGAAAAACGCCCTGAAAAAACTAAAAATTAAAAGTTAATTTGAAACAAATAGGTATTTATATATGTAAACAAACATACTCTTGTGTTTTCCAAATCATTTATTCTACTATAAAGTTGTCTAAAATACCTTAATTAGTAAAGTAAGTATTTTACTAAGTCAGAATGGTACCAATATTTTGGAGATTCCTAAGTATGCTATATTTCGTTGTATATCTCAGTTTCTAAAAAGGCACTCTCTATTTTTGGAAAACTTTCCAATCTCCATTTTAGTGTGCCAATTTTTCATTTGTTTGATGTTTATGTTATGCATTATTTTAATTAGTCTAAGAGCTATTAGAGTTTACATTGCACTTCTAGGTGTTTTGCATTTCATGGTGAATCCATAATAATGTATAATAATGTTTGCATAATAATGTATCCTAATGAAATGCATCCTGAAGAAAATGAGTATGACTAATTAAATAATATTACAAATAATTGATAATAAACTCTAAACCACCCTGAAGTAAAAAGGCAGGATCCACTAAATTCAAGAAAAATAACTAAATCCAGAGTACAGAGAAGTAAAGATGCTTTGAAATTCAGTTTTAGAAATAAACTAGGAATAAGGATACAATTGATGGTGGGGAGAAGTAAGGATTCTAGACAGAGAGGCTGGGAATTAGAG
Source organism: Equus asinus (assembly GCF_041296235.1). Classification (NCBI taxonomy): domain Eukaryota; kingdom Metazoa; phylum Chordata; class Mammalia; order Perissodactyla; family Equidae; genus Equus; species Equus asinus. The sequence continues at coordinate 19,590,139 of NC_091806.1, forward strand.
CTCTTGAGGTGGGAAGACAATGCCTTCTTAGAGATTATGAAGTCAACATGGGAAAGATAGAGAGCAGAGTGGAGGGTCCTGGTAAAGCAGATCTTTGTGCTAAAATTCTCAAGTCATTTACTTCCACTCAGTTTTTCTTCCCTTTTCAGTCCTAGTCAAATGCCTCTGTTTGTTGTTTGCAAATAATACTCTGCCTAAGACATCATTTTCTTTCTCACTCTGTTGATTAAATTGTTGATTCCAACATGAGACTGTGAGCATTCTTTGCTCAAGGACTGAGCATCATACCTGTCTTACCAGTACCTATGTCATGTCTGAGACACAAAAGAGAAAAACAAACAATAAAAATCAACATAACTGATTACATTTTTGAGTTTTTGTTAGGTATCTGTCAAAACATAATTAAATGAGGGTGTGATATGTGCCTTGTATACATATTTTACAGCTTTTTTATCTTTAAACTTTTTTGAGGGAGATTTGGCCTTAGCTAACATCTGCCACCAATCCTCCTCCTTTTTTGCTGAGGAAGACTGGCCATGAGCTAACATCCATGCCCACCTTCCTCTACTTTATATATGGGACATCTGCCATAGCATGGCTTGACAAGCAGTGTGTAGGTCCACACCCGGGATCCAAACTGGTGAACCCCAGGCTGCTGAAGCAGAACATGTGAACTTTACCACTGGGCCACTGGGCCGGCCTCTTTTTATGCCTTTTAAAAAAGCACATAAAATGGTTTTGTATACTAAGGTAATAAAGCTATAATGATATTCATATTAATTACATGAAAATTAAAAAGCATTCATTTGCCTACTTTCTTGAAGTGTTCTGCTTCATCTGGCTCTTCCTATTTTCTTATTGAATGTCAACCACTGGAAGCAGCTTGTTAAGAAAGCATGGATGTCACTATATATCTAAAGGCCATAAAAGACTCAGTGATGTTGCAAACTGTCTATTAAAAATCTGTCCCTTAAGTAATTGTAAATGTCCTTGGTGAAAGAATTTCGGAATGGAAGTAAACTCCAAGAGGCTCCTCTCATTTTCAAGGTGGCATTTGCCGAATACTATGACAGATTGAAAAAAAGTGGCGGTAGAAAAAAATCAATGGTTAATGCTTCTTTTGGAAAAAAGTCTTCATGATTTCCACTTGTAATATATTTTCTCAATTTACCCATTCTATTTTATTAATCTTTCTTACTGGCAGCAATATGGCAGAAAACATTGTTTGAAATATACTAAAGTCCAAACAAATCAGAGGTTCAGTTGATTGTCACTAATTCAGGTTATATCTTTCTTTGATATGGCATATGTCAGTAACATCATGTAAAGATTCATTTGAACTGCATATTGGTCCCTTTAATCACACCTAAAGAATGTGAACTAACAAGAAGGAAATTTTAAACCCAATAAATGAGGTATCATAAGCTCAATAAATGTATGCCTGAAAATGGAAGAATCAATTCGATTAATTTCAGGCTTCATCTCCCCAAAAAATCACTTAAAAGGAATATTGCGTAGTAGCTTCTTCACTTAAATAGGGACTTGTGGAAGATGACTGAACTGACCATTTCATGTTGGGATTCTACAGAAATAGGGAAAACGTCAAAAGGCTTTGGTCTGTTGGAGCTTATTTACTTCATTCCTCACCATTTCCTTCCAATGTCTGTATCTCCATGTCACGCCATTCTCACGCATCCATATGGGACTGATGAAAATATTATTATCTGAATATTATATTATCAATGACAGTGAAGTGGTTTGATATAAAAGGCATTTTTTTATTTGTAGACTCTTTTCCTTCAGCCTTGCGCTGGAATCTCTAAAGGTAATAATGCCATAATGAGGGTAGATTTTCTCATATGTGTACCACAATGAACAGACAAATACATACCTGTGATAGGCTATACAACTACATTTGTTAGAATACAGCAGTAGTAAAGCTCAATGATCCAATAAGTGGGAAGTCCTGTATAAACCTAGTGGCAGCAACTTTTAACCTCAATGAAAAATAATCTACAGACATATACTGTGAACCCTGTACCCAAAGCAACTCTAAATCTCTGTTATATTTAACAAATCATCCTTCCCTACTAGACTTCAGTCCCTTTTCTGTAAGAGTGCTTGATAATTATCCTTAAAGTTATTTCCAGTTCCACAATCCTTCTTTATATAGCTATGATTCTAAAGCTCTAGCAGTTTATTGTACATAATATGTTTTCAAGATATTCTTGTAAAATTAATAAAGAATATAACTTTCATAGACTATTTCATTAATTACCTTTTATGTTACTGAAAATGTGCTGCTTGCTTATAGAATAAAGATGCTTTTAGTAACTCACAGCCTCTGCTTTTCTTTGTTGGGGAGGGGACAATTTCCCCTACCTCTCTTGGTTATTTTGGCTGATCTAATAATAAGATTGACATAGACAGATTAAGAGGAGAAAAAATTAATTTAATTTTGTATGGACGAAGATCCCAAGATATGAGATCCAAAGAAGTGACCAAAGCAGGCAAGGTTTACATGCTTTAAACAAAGAAAAAATAAATTTGTAAAGAATTGAAAAAGAAAAAAAAACTTAGGCTTGGGTAGTCATTAGTGAAGAAACTAAGCAAAGCTTGTTTATGCAGTCTTTTCAGCCCTGAATTCCCTTCCCTGATGATTAGGATGTCTCTCTATCTTCTGGTGCAAGGAGATAACTTTCACAAGGGAGATTTTTTCCTGCTTTCAGGGAGACAAGGAGAGTCAGAGTGGCCTTCTTGCACTGGCTGTTTCTTAATTAATTTTAACTCAAACTAATTAATATATCAAAGTGGCATATTTTGGGGTAACCTGCCTTGAATCCCATCATCTTGTTTCCTGCAACAAGAAGACTTAATAAACATAATTTTTCTTGGTACCAAAATCAGAACTGAACTTATTTGATAATGGCCCATGCCTTAGGGGCAGACAACCATTTTCTGAATGAAGGAGTTTATATGTGGACAGTTGCCTGTGTAGTATTATATTTAAGGCACCAGTGATATACCAGGAAAGCCATGTAGATATAGATTTCTTTTCTCGTATCTCACTTTCTGACCCTGATGCCTTAAATTCTGCTGTAAGTCTTTTGCCTTATAATTTAAAAAAAAATCATTCCTTATTCACACACAATTTCCTTTGGGAAGTAATTTAGATTATCTGACTTTCAGCAATATATTGTCACCCATGCTCTGAGTTTAATGGGAGTTAGATTACATGGTCTGCAGGGAACCCATGTTTATGACGTTAAAGATTGCATCCTGACTAAACAGTGTAGCCTGAGAAATTTGATATCCCTGGAGATAGGGGAGACCTTAGGGAAAATGAGTATGGAAAGGAATCAAAGGAAGCTGGCCAAGGATGACTCTTCCTCCTCCAAATATGCACCAGAGAAGCAGAGAATGGTAGTAAAGCTCTTAGTTACCACAAATATAGAATTTTCTTGAGTTTACCTTGTGAAAAATTAGTGGCAATTACTTAGGCGGTTTGAGATTTGCCTCAACAATACCTCCAAGAGGAGACCATTTGGTGCTGTAGTATTGGGATTATCACACAAATAATAGATGTATATTTTGAAAAGGCCTTAAAATTGGTTACTAAAATTACTTTTCCAAAAGTTAAAAATATATTTAATTTCATTAAATTTTGCCTAGAGTATTCCAGCATAATATAAAGTAAGGAAAAACTCTACAAGAAAAAAAGAGATAAATAAGTAAACAAAAAAGGCAGTAAACCTAATTTTCCTTTTACTCCAGGTAAGGGCTCAGAAGAAACATGAAACTACCTGAGGTATTGGAATGCATAAGCTGGTACATGCCTTGTACATCTTACTTTTGTTGTTGTAGTTTACTCAAATTTTTCATTCCCAAATTTTCTGGCAATTAAATTAACTGCATTGGGACTCAAGATATACAGCTAATGAACATGTTTAGTGTACATTTTATTTGAATATTAATCAACTGTAGACATTTAAAGAACACACAACAAGCTATGTTCGTAAGTGTACAGCAGTAATTCAGACACATGACAAAATATTACTCAATAAATGGACAATATAGAGATTATCCCCAAAAGTTTGCATGACTTCGAAGAACACCAATTTGTTTATTTTCTATTTGCTTCCTGACATTGTACAGTGTAGCTGCCCTCCACATCACTTCATTCTTACCCCAATAGTATGTTCAATGCACAGCTGATATAAATAAAATAGATTACCTCCCAATGTGGTGACACTTCGTATTTTCTCCCTTCTGCGTCAATTCTTTGGAGATCTTGCCTTGGTTTAGAAGTGGAAATCGAACAGTCTCTCCATTCTCCAAGAAATCTAGGAATCAACGGGTCATTAATTTTGTGAATGTTCAAATGTCACTTTAACATATACACACTACGCCATTATGAGAGCATTTTAGAGAGTTACCTTTTAAGATACATGTGTTTTATTGCAAAGTATTCAGGGATCTATTGTGAGGAATTTCTTGAGATTCAATGAAACAATGTCTGTGAGACTCTAGATGTTTATTTATCACCTTTTGGTTTCAATTTCAATTTCAGTTGGGTAGGCTTGTACACTGTTGCTGGGAATGTAAATTGGTACAGCCTTTATGGAAAACAATATGTAGGTTTCTCAAAAAATTATAAATAGACTGTCAAATGATCCAGGAATCCCACTTCTGGGTACATATCCAAAGGAAATAAGAAGGAGAGATCAAGGAGATATCTGCACTCCCACGTTTATAGTAGCATTATTTATAATAGTCAAGAGACAAGAAACAACCTAATGCCCATAATTGGGTGAATAGATAAAGAAAATATGGTAAAGACATATAATAGAATATTATTCAGCCTTTAAAAAAGGAAATCACTCCTGCCATTTGGAACAACATGTATGAATCTGGAGGACATTATGCTGAGTGAAATAAGCCACACACAGAAGGACAAATAAATACTACATCATACTACGTATACGAGGAATCAAAAATTGTCATCATACTCTTAGAATCAGTGAGTAGAATGGTGGTTGCCAGGGTCTAGTGGGAGGGGAAACAGGGAAGTATTAATCAATGTGTACAGAGTTTCAGTTATGCAAGATGAATAAGTCCTAGGGGTCTGCTGCGCAGCATGGTGCCCATAGTTAACAGTCTGTATAGTATACTTGAAAATTTGCTAGGAGCGTGGATCTTATGTTGTGTTCTTATCACAATATAATACACTAATTCAACTCTATATTGTATAACGAGCTTGTTAGAGAAAACCCAGGACGTTTGATAATATATAAAATAAATGATAATATGTACTGATGATTAGATCATATGAATCATCTGACTATGGTAAAAAAGCAAAATTTTTTTATATTTAAGGTTACATCTTTTTGCTCTTAACTTTCAGTTTTTAATAATTTACTTTGAAGAAAGACCTGCTGTGATAAGTTATATATGTACGATTTTACTCATGTCAGCGTTTTTGTGATATGAAGTTATATATAAACCAAGTGGCCGTTAGCAGAAGATAGATTGATTTAACTAATGTACATCATAGAAACAAATGCAAAGCTTCTATTCATAATACTTATTTACATATAAAAATTGTTTATTTTGACATCCTGTTTGTTTAAAAATTAAAAATCCATAATATTGACAACAAATTTTAGTTATCCCTAGGATGTGTAATTATGGTCAGTTTTTTGCTGTTTTTACAAAAATCTTTACTTCGTGAATGTGTTTAATAGGAATATGTCTGGTGTTTTTTGTAAGACTGTGAGCATGAGTGGGTAAATAAACATTTTGTAAACTATGGTATTAAAATGAAACACTGGTATAGGGATTTGGTAACTGGAAATAAGGAATGCTTCTTGACGCAGTAAGTATAATAATTGCTAAATAAGCATAATATTGGGCAGTAAGGTAGAGAGGGACAAAACAAACATATTTTTTAAATGTCTGTATTTCTTTCACAATCACCCTGCCTCTATGAAATATAAGATGATAAACCACATTACTACATCTGACACTTATTCCTGAGAGACTATGTTCGACACCCAGGGACCAGACACAGTAATGGCTGTATAATCCAGGTCAGTCAGGAGACAATGCTGAACCCTCATATAGGCAGAACAGTGTACAACAAAGGAGTTAGTAGTACTGGGTCAGGTACTAATTATTTTTTTCTGATTTATATTTCAGATTTCCTTAGTACTTTTATCCTTTTACCACTGAAAGCCTGTTATAAACCAAAGGAGTATATACAATATTCTCCAAAATTTTGTTTTAATTAATTTTATCAATTTATTTTAAATACATATACACAGTTAGCAGTAAATACAATCAAATACAAGTATGGATTACAGAGATGGTTGGACATTTTTTATTTTTTTTAATCTCTTCCCTGTACTTTCATATATAGTTTGAATATTTTTAAAGGAAAGCATGTTTTTAAATGATGTATCTCCTGAGACACAAATTTAAATAAATTCAGACCAAGATTTTGTAGACCTGAGTATTGATCACTAGATTGTTATTCGTATATTCTTTTTCTGTTCTCTGTCTACCTTCAACTCCATTTTTCTAATATTCTCACAGAAGAGAGGAAGTTATATATGACATTACATGTAACTTAATTGGTTTGGGTAAAATATAACAGTAAGACATAGAATACAAATGGCTTCCCAAAGGTCATCAAACTTTTTCTTTTTCTTTCTTTCTTTCTTTTTCTTTTTCATACTTTTTTTTTGATGCGGAAGATTGGCTCTGAGCTAACATCTGTTGTCAACTTCTCCTTCTTGCTTGAGGAAGATTGTCCCTGAGCTAACACTGGTACCAGTCTTTCCTCTATTTTGTATGTGGGTGACTGCCACAGCATGGCTTGATGAGTAATGTAGATCTGTGCTCAGGATACAAACCCATGAACCCAAGCCACTGAAGTACAGCACGCCTAACTTAACCACTACACCACTGGGCTGGCCTCTCATCAACTTTTTTTAAACCAAAGTAAGGCAGATTTCAGAGACACTCAAGTGAAATAGGGATAAAAAAAACAATAAACAATGTTAAAATTTCTAGAGGTTGGGATGGGATACAGTACAAAAATGACTCTCTCTGACATCATAGGACAGTGTACACATGAGGAATTTTATCATGTGTCTTACACATCTGATCTGCTAATAAACAGATCATGTAAATTCTCCTATGAGCCACAGCAGCTGTCAAAGGGAGCCTTGTTAGCCCTGGGATATTCCTGTCTGTGTCCTCTAGTGCTTCACTCATGCAGACCATTCCACCCTCTTCTCCAGCAGTGAACACCCTCCCTGATCCAGTAGGTCCTGGATCACATCTATCTCCATCCTTTGCTCTTGGAGGCTGGATAGGATCTGAGGGGTTAATGAGAAAGAGGGTAATGTTATATCCTGGAAGCTGCCGTAGCTCTTACTGTTCCACAATTGTGGATGATGAGGGAAAAACAGAGAAATGTATTCATTACCTGTGCCATTCACTTAACTATGATTATCTATAACAGGATATAACAATGTTTCTACAAAATTGAAAAAAAATCTTTCAAAACATGTGGGTTATCTGGATCAACTAATTGTAAGAACTATTGCCTCAACTCTGAGGAAATCAAGTTTTTAATCTACAAGATAGAAGTAGCAAAAATCCTCATACATACTACATAGGTTGGTGTGGAAATACAATGATTCAATTTGGATGAAAGTGTCTTACAAAATCAATACAGTGTTGCACATTTGTAGGCATATTATTATCATTATCATTTTATGACATATTAAATTGGATATTTTTACAAGAGAGTCCGTTTACCTAAAGCAGTTTTAGCATACTTTGTCTCTTTTTCTAATTACTGAAAAACAGAAAAGATCAGCAGTTTAACTATTAAGATGGTAAGGTGATGTTATCCGCCACTTCCATTTTCTTCTTTTACAACCAGGGATTTCCAGACCTGATGGCTGTTGAGAACTTCACTGTGTTTGCGGACTTCATATTCCTAGGACTTTATGACAGGATGTGCAGCAGGGGCTCTTTGTGTTCTTTCTGTTGATTTATGGCGTAACTGTGATTGCCAATCTAGGGATGGTCCTGCAGACCAAGATGGATGCCAGAATCCACATACCCATGTATTATTTCCTGAGCTATTTGTCATTCTGTGATGCCTGCTGCTCTTCCACTCTCTGTCTCATGATGCTGGTTGATTTCTTGTCTGAGCAAAAGATGATCCCATGTAACTTATGTGCCATTTAGATATATTTTTTTTGGATCCTTGCAGATGTGGAATGTCTCATGTTGGCTGTCATGGCATATGAACATTATGCATCCATTTGCAATCCAATTCTTTCTGCAATTGCCATTTCCGGTAAAGTCTGTACCCACCTAGTTTCCATTGTCTACCTAGAAGGTTTGGTGGATTCAGCAGTCAACGACTTTTGCACATTTCAACTTTCGTTCTGCAATTCCAAATTATCAATCACTATTTCTGGGATGTCCTACCCTTTCTAGCCCTTTCCACATCAAATACAACCATCAAGGAGGTAGAGTTGTTCACTTTCAGTACCTGTGTTGTGGGGTGCAGTATCACCATGGTTCTCCTCCCCTACAGCTACATCTTAGCTACCATCCTTAAAAGAACTCAGCAGAGGGGGACACAAAGCCTTCTCTGTGTTTTCCTCCTAAGTAATTTGTGTAGCTATGTTTCATGGCATGCTCCTGTTCGTGTATTTCCAACCCAGCTTGAGTTAAACCATGGAAATAGACAAAATGGCCTCCGTTTTCTCCAGTTTTCATCCCTATGTTAAACCCACTGATCTACAGCTTAACGAAGGAGGATGTGAATGATGCCTTGAAGATAGCAATCGACCCTAAGTTATGTTCCAGGTGACACTACATTTTCTTACCAAAGTATTTATTTAAACATTCTGAGAAGTGAAGTTCAGGTACTTTCATATAGATTCCTGTAGTCTCCTCAATACACTTTCTAGATATTTTCTATTACTTATCTTTTTGCCTAAGTTAAGTGTAGTGGGAAGTCATTACTGATCTGAATCTGCTCTTCAAAGTAAAGAAGAGTAGTAACAAGCTGACTTGCAAATATGGTCTTTTTGTACCTCCCTTCTCTGTTCATGGTTGTACTCCAATAAGATAGCATTGGCAGGGCAACCCTTCCACCCATGTCAATTAAACTTACCCTCCTAAGGCTCCAAATAGTTTTTTATACACTGAGTTTAATAAACTTGCTCAGATAGAATGGAGGATTAGTGGATTAAGTTAGGTTTGTTTGTATCTTTCCTAAATACTAGCATCACCCTATAAATGTTCCATCATAACACTTAGAAGTATACAAGTAGTAAATTAATACATATAAATAAATTAAAATCTCCTGCCCTAACTCAAAGTACCATAAATGGAAGGCCCTTGTCTGTCTTGTTCACCAATATTATTAATTTGTTATTTACAATGCTTGGCTCCAGGAAGCCATTCAAAATATTGACTGAATGAGTGTCCCTTAGAAAATTGATGCAAAAAAACCTTCGTAAATTTACAAAACCTCTGCCCCTTTATTTTATTTTGCTTGATTCTAGTATTTTCATCATTCATGATATCCATCTGTGCTTCCTGTCTTTTGGCCAGGCTGATTAAGTATCAGTAACAGGGATCATTTAATATAGGGAACTTCTCAGATCCTGTATTCCTCATCATTCTGCCCCACTTATATCAGCAGACAACCCCAGGATCAGCCACTCTAGGTTTATATTGTACCTCAGCCTTCACATCAGGTTGTGGATTTCCTTCTTGCCCTCACTCTAGAGAGCAGATATGGTGCAATTGACTACTGTACAGAAACTTTGCATGGAAGTTAGGGGTTCAAATCTGGACCTTCTTTCTCAAAGGGCCTGGGGAAGAGGACTCCATCTCCCTTGGAGTGTTCATAGTATTATACTGGTTAAAATTTAAAAAACAACTGTAATGCCCAATTGATACAATTTAAGTTGAAAAGAAGATTTATTAACTTAAATATGTGTTTAACAAAAAAAACCCAAAGAACAAAGTAATATTTACATTAGTACTCCATTTGTAATGATTTATATTGGCTCTCTGTATAATTGTGAAATTAATTGTAATTATAGTCTAAACACAATTTCAAGAGTTGTCATTGCTGAGTAGCTGGATGTTAGATTATCTTAACATGTGTTCTGATAACTTGTTAATTGCTTATGTTTTTCTCACTGTAACCAATTAACAATTAGCCCAATTATGAAAAACATAAAACTCTTTCAGGTTGTCAAAATTATTCATTTTATTTCAGGTTGTTGTCAAGAAACATGAAGACACTCTTTTTGGTTCCTGAGAGGAGAGCTTAATGGGTTATACAGGTTTTCCATTTACATCCTCTTCCTTAATTTTATATATCCCTTGAGTTTATAAAATGTGCTGAGTGTCATGTACATCAAGCATCATAAGAAGGAAACAACACATGAAAAACATGCAATTTTCAGCAAGTTACTTGTCTTCAATTCCTAATTGAACAGTTTTACGACAAAAATATTTAGTACTCTTAGGTATCTTCTTTTATGATCTCAAATAATTTTTTTGTTGCTCATAGAATATTTCATATATTAGGACTTCTGTATTATTATACAAAACCCTTCTACACTTAATCTACTTAAAACATATTAAATATGTTCACATCTATAAAATTGAATCTATTCATGTTACGTAAAATTGGATTCACCTCCCATGTTTCACATATATGCTTAAGGAAAAAAATATATCACTTACTGTTTTTTCATTCCCTTTTCTTTTATGGACACTGATTTAATAAGCTTTAACATTGTCAGAAAAGGAGGATTTTTTTGTGTTTGTTTCTGTTTTGTTTTCCTTTAAGAACATGATCAAGAAGGGAGAGATTTTGGGGCTGTCCCAGTGGCACAGCGGTTAAATTCACATGTTCTGCTTTGGTGGCCCGGGGTTTGCTGGTTTGGATCCTGGATGTGACATGCCAATGCTTGGCAGGCCATGCTGTGGCAGGCAACCCACATATAAAGTAGAGGAAGATGGGCACGGATGTTAGCTCAAGGCCAGTCTTCCTCAGTGAAATGAGGAGGATTGGCAGTAGTTAGCTCAGGGCTAATCTTCCACCAAAAAAATAAAGCTATGCTGAGTATATAGTTCCCAGAGATGGAGTTTGCAGCATCACTCTCATTGCTCCAGGTGCCTGCTGTCTTCTTAAGGGCTCCCTGCAAAACAAACACTGAATGCTATTTATTTTCACTTAAGCAGAAATCCTTTTCAATTTTTTTCAGCTAGCAAAAGCAGGTACTTATGTAGGTCTTTTGTAAAAGTGAAGGGGCCTAAAGTGAAATTTTGGATAGCAGGGGAAACATGTGCTACAATTTACTTGTTAGCTGTGTGATCTGAGGTTACTTAATCTTGCTAAGCCTCAGTTTCCTCGTCTCTTTAACATAGGTTTGATATAAACATTATAAGGATATATATATATGTTGATCAAGAAAGTTTGTAAGATCATAGAAATCATACTAACTCCCCATGAGGAATAAAAGCCCTGTGATGAAAAAAAAAGATAATATAATTCATGGCATCATGTCATGAAAAGGAGTCTCCAAGATCCATCTTTATCTAAGTTAGAGCCTGCTCACCCAGTCTGTCAGATTTCAGTTTCACATCCCAGCCTCAGGTCATGTTTGGAGCTCTCTGCCCAGGGACCCTAGGACTTATTTTTCCTGACTCTGCGTTCACTCTTGGTTAGAGTTGACTAGAGGTTTCTTCATGGCTCCCCATGCTGGCCACACCATTCTCGTGTCCAAGCCAGGTGCTTGAAACTGCTCTACTGATATAAGCCCCAGCCCCCATATTATCAAGAAATGCATTTAGAATATTCATGCATAGTACCCCATTTTATGTTATTCTGTGTGGCCCAATCCCAGGGCCATGGCTGAAATTGCACACTTAGCTGCAAAAAATCTAACATCTGTGAGATGTGTTGAACCCTTGCACTTTGGAGTTCATTTCCTGCTCAGTGTTAGGGAAGAAGCATTTGGTTCTCATCACCCTCAGACTACCATTCCATTCTTCCTTATTGGAAGCCTACATTAGCCAGAGCCCTACATCACCACTGACCTGTTTGGATAAAATTATACTTTTAAAGGGTCTTCATTGCAGTAATGCAACTGTGATTTCAATTTATAACCCAGCGTGTAGTGTCACTATCAGAAGACTTTCCTCACTCGTTTATGCTCTGCCTCACTGCTCAACCTCATCTTTGGATGTAGAACTTTCTGTAGACTTTATAGCCATACATTCTGTATGGATCAGGCCCTAGTCATTGACCAAACTATCATCCCACCATTTGTAGCTTCCATTTCTCATCTCTAGCTCCCAGTGTAAGGCCTCTTTCAGTAATTTGTATAATGGGTCAGTGTCGTAGATCAATTTCTTTATTGTAGTTCCTTATATGTGTTCCACATTGATATCCCTAAAAGTATGCACAATGAGTAATGACAATTAGGGTCTATGTATAATGATACAAGCCATTCACTCCATACTGGTGGAGAGCTGATTAGCAAAATTCTTAAACCAAACAGTAATAAATATTACTATATAAATAAGTGTGTGGCTCTTTCTTATGAGGCAGCAAATTTAACCTAGTTTGAATTCTTCTGTAGAAACATGCTGTGAACTGGAGAAAAATGGTAACAAAATTGGATCTGAATCACTACTCTCAACTCACTATAACTGTTATCTTCAACAACTCACTTTTCCTTTTTGGACCTCAGTTTCCACTCTGTCAAAAAAGGGGCTTCAACTGAGCATTCTTTATTAAGCATCCATCTATCACATTCTATATCTATATTAATGTAAATCTATCAATGCATATGCTCATTTCCATTTTGGGTGATTAAAAGAATAACAGATGGGTGGGACTATATTTCATACCAATGGAAAACACTACATCCCTAGGCCATTTGACCCCAAATGGAGGTGGCAATGATGACAGGTAGACTGATAGAATGAGTTGTAGAACCCTCAAAACAATCAAACTGAACCCCTGTAACTGGCTTTCTATTTCGCATTTTGACATTAAGAGACATATGATAAAAGTGGATATGCAACTTTATTAATCATTGAGAAAAAAATACTGTACATAATGGCTAAAATCAAGATGAAAGACAACATTGAGTATTGGAGAGGATCTTTAAAAGCCAGAAGACTCACACACTGAGAGTGTGATAGTGGAAATGTGGATTGGCATACTTATAGAAAGCTGTATGACAATATTTACTAAATCTAAATTTTATATACATTCACAGTCATACATAATTTCAACTCTTGATTCTATATTCAGGATAAATGAGTGTCTATCTCTACCAAAAGAGATGTACACAAATGTTCACATTAACATTATTTTAACAGAAAAAAGTGAAAACAACTGCCTATAAACATGAAAGTAGATAAATAATTTTCTCTTCATACAAATAAATACTATACAACGAGGTTGAATGTACTGCAATTGCATCCATCTAGCATGGATGGATTGCAGAAGCACGCAATAGAACAGTACATACTTTAGGTACCCACTTATATGTAGTTCAAAAAATAGAAACTAATCTATCATGAGAAAAGTAAAGAAAGTAATTACTCCTTGAGTGTAAGAGATTAATGATAGGAGGGATCGTGTAGAAGGCTTTGGTGATTCTGGTAATGTTCTGTTTCTTAGTCTTCACCCTGGTTACAGGGCATTTTTTTGTTTGAAAATTTTTCTAGCTGTATACTTATTTAAGTATGTTCTATATGTGCATTACATATCAAAAAGGTTTTCCAATATCAAAATCTATACAATACGAGTTTATAAGAAACTTCAGATCTTTATCATTATAAATTTTTATCTTTAATAATGCCTTGTATTAAAGTTCAGCATGTTTTTCTAAAATAAATGGTGCAACTTTCATAGAATATTTCATAGAATAATTATCTATTTTGCTGTTAAACATCTGCCTTTTGTTATTTTATTTATTTTTTAATATTTCCATAAACCCTTTAGGGAGTAATTTAGGTTATCCAATTTTCAGCAATATATTGCTATCCATGCTCCAGATTGAATGGGGAGTAGGAATTAGACTGCAAGGTCTGGAGGGGCTACAGTGTTTATGAAGATAAAGTCTTTATCCTGCTTAAACTGAGTGTAGCCTGAGGAAATCTGGTATCCCTGGAAACAGGAGAGACCTGAGGGAAAATGAGTATGCAAGGAATCAGAAGATGACCAAGATGACCAAGGATGACTCCTCCTTCTCCAAAAGTGAACAAGAGAAACAGAGAATTGTAGTTAAGCTGTTAGGTACCACAAATACATCATTTTCTTATGTTTACCTGATGGACAATTATTAGCAATTACTCAGGTGTTTTGAGATTTGCGTCAAAAATATCTCCCACAGTAGTACTTTCGGTATTTTAGTGTTGAATCAGCACACAAATAGCAGCAACACCTTATGAAAGACACTAACAATTGTCACGAAAACCACTTTTCCAAAACCTAAAAATATACTAATTTCATTGGATTTTGCCTGAAGATAAATCTAGGTTTATAGAAAGCGAAAGCAAACTCCCTAACAACAAATTAGGCAAACACATTATTTGGAAACAAAAATGACTGCAAAATCTGTTTCTTTTTATAACAGGCAAGGTTTCAGGAGAAATACAAAACTGACTGAAATATTTAAATTTGTAAACTCTTACATGCATTGCACATCTTAATTGTGTTCTTGTTTTTTACACAAATTTTGTATTTTCAGATTTTGTGATAATAAATTAAGAGCATTAAGACTTACATTGTACAGCTTAATGTACATGATTATTATACATTTTCTTGGAATATCAATCAACTGTTGGCATTTAAGGAACACATCCCACCTATGCTGGTAAAGGTAGAGCAATGATTCACACAATGACAAAATATTGCTCAATGAATGGACAATACAGATATTATCCCCAAAGCTGCCAGCTTGCACAACATCAAAGGGCAGCAATTTCTTTCTTTTCTATTTGTTTCCTGGAAGTGTGCAATGAAGCCACTCTCCACATCACTTTTTTTTCACACCGATATTATTTTCAAATGCCCAGGTGAAAAAAATAAAACAGGTTAACTTCCAATGTAACAACCGTTTTGCCCTCAATCACTGCTGAGATTCCACCTTGGTTTAGTGATGGGAACTGAATAGTCTCACTTCTCTTAGAAATCTAGGATCATGGGTCATTAATTTTGTTAATTTTCAAATATCACTTTAACATAAATGCACTTTAACTTTCAAAGAGAGCACTTAACAGAGTTACATTTTAAGACAAATTGTTTCATGGCAGTGTGTTCAGGAGTCTATTGTGAGCAATTTCTATGAATTCAGGGAAATTTGATGTCTATGGGAGTGTAGAAATTTACTTATCTCTGTGCTTCAATTTCTGTTTCATATCGTGAAGTTGTTACAGACAACTGAGAACACATGTGATAATATATAAAACATACAATAATATGTGGTGAAAATTAGATAATATGAAACAACTAAGAAAGGTAAAAAGTCCAACACTGCCTTTATTCAGAGTCAAAACTCTTTGCTCCTAAAGGACATTTCTTAGAAGTAATTTCAAAGAAACAGCTGGCTGTGACAAATTATTTATGCAGAATTATTCTCATATCAGAACTTTTATGATATGAAGAATTGTCTATAAACCAAGTGGCCATTAGCAGAGAATATATTCTATATGTTACATATATACATATGTATATATATTTATTTATTCTGGTGCCATTTTTATTTAAAAATTAAAAGTCAAATAATATAGAGAAAAATCTAGTTGTCCCTAGGCAGTGTGAATATGGTCAGTTTCTTGCTGTTTTTACAAAAATCTTTATTTATGTAAAAAATTTTATTCAAAAAATAAATTTTACTTAGAAAAATCTTTATTTTGTGTTTAATGGAGAGTGTTTGTGTCTGTGGAAGTGTTATCAGCATGAGTGGGTGTGTATTTGTTTTGTAATTTACAAAATTAAAACAAAATGCTTAAAAGGAGCTAGTGAACTAGATATAAAGTATATCATTGATTGGATTAATTTACCATCGGCAAACAAGTACAATGTTGGGTATTAAGGTAGAGAGGGACAGAAGAAAAAGTTTTAAAAGTGCTCTGTTTTCCTGTCACAATCTCCCTAACTGTAAAAGATCAGATGATAAGCTATTTTAGTAAATCTGTCACTTATTCCTGAGAGATCAAGTGTTCAACACCCAGGGACCAGATACAAAGACAGTTCATAACCCAGGTCAGTCAGGAGACAATGCTGAACCCTCATGTAGACAGAACTGCATATAACAAAGGAGTCAGTAGTTCTGAGCCAGATGCTAATATTTTTTTGTCTGTCTCTGAATTATATCTTAGAGTTATTTAGTTCTTTTATCCTTTTTTTGACTGAAACTCCTTATAAAAGAAAAGGAGAGTAAGAAAAATTCTACAAACTTTTATTTCAATTTCTTTTCTCAATCTGGTTATTTTACATTCATGTATATATAGATAGCAGGGAATATAATAAAATGCAAATATGGTTTCTGTAGGTAGTTAGACATTTTTTATTGTTTTAAATATTTTCCCTGCACCTTTATATATTTTAAAAATATTTTTAGTTTTAAAGGACAGTATTTTTTTTAATGATGTATCTACAGGGAAAGATATTTAAAAGAAATTAGGCCAAAGGTTTGTAGACCTGCACATTGATCACTAGATTGCTATGCATATGTTCTTTTTCTGTTCTTCATCTACCCTCAATTCCACTTTTCTTTTTTTTCTTTGTTTTTTTTTTTAAGATTGGTGCCTGAGCTAACAACTGTTGCCAATCATTTTTTTTCTGCTTTTTCTCCCCAACGCCCACCCCCCCCCCAAGTACATAGTTGTATATGTTTGTTTTTGGGTTGTGTGTCCTTCTAGTTGTGACATGTGAGGTACCACCTCAGCATGGCCTGAGGAGTGGTGCCATGTCTGCGCCCAGGATCTGAACCAGTGAACCCCTGGGCTACTGAAGCAGAGCGTGCAAACTTGACCACTCGGCCACGGGGCTGACCCCTCAACTCCACTTTTCTTGCATTCTCACAGAACAAAGGAGGTCATGGATGACATTATATATAATATAATTGGATTGGGGAAAATATGACAGTGGGGCATAGAACTCAATTGACCTGCCAAGAACCACCATCTCTTTTAAACTGAAGGAAGGCATATTTCAGAGATACGCAAGAGAAACAGGGATTAAAGAAAACAATATTACAATTTCTAGGGATTGAGTTGGGGGCAAAGTTCAGGAATTATTCTCTCAGACATCATGTGACTATGGACATATGAGGATTTTTATCATTTGTCTTACACATCTGATCTGCTGGTGAATAAATCCAGAGGATCCTGGAACACAGACTATGTGTCTCCCTTGCTAATTGAGACTGGATAAGACCTGAATGGTTAATAGAAAAGTGGAGGCATATTGTATCTAGAAGCCTGACATAGCTTTGCCTACTCTACAATATTGAATTATGAGGGAATAACAAAGGAATATATTCATTATCTGAACCTCTCACTTAAATACGCTTCTCTATTGCACCATATAACAATATTCCTAGGACATTGAAAATAAAGAACCAACTTGTCAGAAGACATATGCTATTTGGACTGACTAACTGCAAGAATTACTGCCTCAACTCTGAGGACATGAAATCTTAGCTATGAAAGAAAAATAGCAAAAGTGATCATAAATACTACTTAGGTTGCTATGAAAATAACATGATTTAATTTTGATGAAATTGTCTTTGAAACTCTACAGTGTTATGCAAATATAGACAATGTTATTATCATTATAATTTTATCAATTTATATTAGATTGGATGCATTTTCATGAGAGACAGTTTACTTAAAGAAGACTTAGAATTATTTATCTCTTTTTGTATTTACTAAAAAATAGAAAAGAGCAGCTGTTTAACTATTAAGATAGTAAGATGATGTTACCCTCCACTTTCATTTTCTTCTCTTACAACCAGGGATTTCCAGACCTGAGTGATGGCTGTTGAGAACTGCACTGTGTTTACTGACTTCCTATTCCTAGGACTTTCTGACAGACAGGATGTGCAACAGGGTATTTTTATGCTCTTTCTGCTTATTTATGGCATAGCTGTGATTGCCAATCTTGGGATGATCCTGCTGATCCAGATGGATCCCAGACTCCACACACCCATGTATTATTTCCTGAGCAGTCTGTCATTCTGTGGTGTCTGATATTCTTCCTCTGTCTCTCCCAAGATGCTGGTTGATTTCTTACCTGAGAAAAAGAGAATTCCATATAGTTTATGTGCCATTAAGATGTATTCTTTTAGGCCCTTTGAAAATGTGGAATGTCTCATTTTGGCTGTCATGGCACATGCCCATTATGTAGCCATTAGCGGTCGACTTCTTTATACAATTGCCAAATCCAGGAGAGTTTGTACCCAATTAGTGGCCATTGTCTACATGAAAGGTTTGGTGGATTCAACAACGCACACATTTTGCATATTTCAATTGTCATTCCACAATTCCAATATCATCAATTACTTTTTCTGTGACATCCCACCCTTACTAGACCTGTCCTCTTCACATATATCCATCAATGAGATAGTGATGCCATGTTCATTGGCTATGTTGTGGGGTACAGAATCATCACTGTCCTCCTCGCATGCAGTTATATCATAACTACCACCCTTAGAATGAACTCAGCCAAGGGGAGTCACGAAGACTTCTCTATGTATGCCTCCTAAATAACCACTATGGCTATATTTCATGGCACATTCTTGTTCATATATTTTGGACTCAGTTAGAGTTCCTCTATGGAAATGGACAAAATGACCTCTGTTTTCTACACAGTTGCCATCCCTATGTTAAACCCATTGATCCACAGTTTAAAGAATAAGGATGGGAGGTGTCCTGAAAAAAGAAATTGACAGTAAAATATATTCTGAATGAAACCATGTTTTCACTCAAATGTATTTAAATATTCTGAGAGCTAAATTCAGGTACTTTCACATATGTCCCTGTAGTATCACCAATACAGCTTCTAGATATTATTTCTTACTTATCATTGTGCCTAAATTGAGTGTAGGTAGCAGTTACGATTTATCTTAATCTTCCCTCCAAACTAAGGAACAGTACTAATAGGTTCCCTTTGCTGTCTTGCGAAGAGGGTTATTTTATACTTCCCTTCTATGTTCATGGGTGGGTCCCACGAGATAAAATGGGCATAGAAACTACTCCCTCATGTCTATTCAACTTATTCTCCTAAAGGCTCCAAGTTTTTAAAAACAATGAGTTTAATAAACTTGCTCAGTGTAGCCACCCCTGATGCAGGAAGGGTTAATAATCACTGGAAAAGGCTTGCCAACAAACTGACCCGGAGGTGAGAAGGCTGGTTAGCCAATAACGAGTAAGACCTCCAGGGGGAGGCAACCTAAGCCAGGCACCGGTCGCCCGGGGGCACAGATGGAGACACGATATTGGGAGCAGGAGGGGCCGTTGCCTAGGATGCCTTGCATGCTCCAAGATAAAATATATGAGCACAGTAATAACATGATAATATCAAAACAGAGGCCAAGGGAGGACTTCTTGAGAAATCACTAAGAATTCTTGGCATTCGCTAATTACATTGTCTAGAACACCTGTGTATGTTTAACAGATGTAAGATATGTATATATTGAAACACTGGTTATAATAAACTCAGAGTGGCCATCAGCCCTCTCCGCATCTATCCTGATGTGTACATTGGATTGCGACACTGACACTCAGCAAGAAGGGACTTCTAGTGGGTTGATTTGGGTTTGTTTGCATCTTTCCTACGTACCAGTATCACCCCATAAACTTTCCATCATAACACTTATAAGTCTATAAGTAGGAAATAAATAAATAAGAACATAATGAAATTTCCTTCCCTAGACTAAAAGTTCCAGAAAGGCATAGACCTTGGATGTCTTGTTTACCATTATTTTTCTACTTTTGATATTTACAATGCTGAGCTCCAGGATGCAATTCGAAAAAATTTATTGACTCAATGAATGAGTGTAGCCTGGAAAATTGTTGCAAAAATGAACCTTTGTAAATTTACCAAAGAAAGAACTCCCTTCTTTAATTTTATTCAAGTATATTCATTTTAGATGAAAGCCATCTGCAATTGTTGTCATTTGGCTTAGGCTGAAATAAGAATCTAGGACAGAGTTTATTTGATGTCAAAATCTTCTCAAGCTATTCCTCAACGTTCTGCCTCAATTGTATCAGCATAGATTTCTAGGATAAGTTGCTCTAGATTACATTGCAACTCATAGACTTTACAACACCCTGTGAATTTCCCTTCTTGCCCTCACTTTGGAGAACAGAGATGGTGCTATTAACAACTGTACAAAAACCTCATGAATAGAAGTTTGGAGTAAAAGACTTGGACCTTCTCCAAAGGCCACTATAAAAGAGGAAATCATCTTCCTGATGTGTTCATAAGATTATACTGGTTAAAATAAAAAAATAAATAACTGAAATTCCCAAGTGATACTGTTTAAGTTGTAAAGGAAGACTTATTGACATAAATGAGTTGTTGACATAAATGTATGTTCCTTGGGCAAAGAAAAAGGAAAAGTAGTATTTACACTAGTATTCCATTTGTAAGGATTTATATTGGGTCTGTGTATCTGTGAAATAAACTGGAACTATATTCTATACAAAATTTTAGAAGTAGTCATTGCTCAGTAGTTGGATGTTTGATAATCCCGTAATCTATTCCAAAAACTTAATCAATTCCATATGTTGTTCAGACTGTAATCAATTAGTAATTAATTCAATGGTGAAAAATATAATGCAATTTCAGATTCTCAAGGGTATTCATTTTATTTTATTTTGTTGTCATGAAAGGAACATGGAGATACTTTTTGGTTCTGGGGGGAGGGAGTAATAGGTTATACAAGGTTCCTCATTTAGATCCTTTTCTCTAATTTTACATATCCCTTTAGTGTATAAAATGTGCTGAGTGTTATACAGTCAAAACATCAATGGAACGAAACAAAATATTAAAAACATTCAATTTTCAGCATGTTATTTGTCTTGCATTATGAATTGAGGAGTTTTAGACAAAAATATTTCATCTCATAAATATTTTTTTTTATAACCTCAAACAACTTATTTGTTGTTCATAGAATATGTCACATACTAGGACCTCTCAATTGCTGTCCAAATCCATTCCAAACTCCATGTACTTTATTAAAAATGTATTAAATATTTCACATCTATAAAATTAAATCTATTTTGTTATGTAAAGTTAGCTTCACTGGCCATGTTTCACATAAATGTGTAAGGGAAAAAAATACTCTTTTATTTTTCTTTACTTTTTCCTTTAAAGACTGATTTAATAGCCTTATACAGATGTTCAGGAAACCAGTGTGTTTGTTTTTCTTTTTGTTTTATACTCATTTTAAGAAAATGATAAAGATGGGAGAGAATTTAAGATAAGAACTAGACCGTGAAGTGAGACTGTCCTGGGTTTAAATATGTATAATATCATTCAGTCGTTTTTACTTGTTAGCTCTGTGATCTTAGCCAACTAACTCCCTATCAAGGACAAAATCCCTGATGCTGAAAGAAAAGGCATTATCTTTCATAGCATCATGCCGTGAACTGGAGTCTCCAGGATCCAACTTTACCCATTTTAAAGCCTGCTCAACCAATCTGTCCGACTCTGGCTGCACATTCTAGCCTCAGGTCATGTTTAGACCTTTCTGCCCAGTAACCTTAGGACTTCTTTCCCTGACAATACCTTCACTCTTGGTTAAGGCTGAGCACAGCTTTCTTCACAGATAACCATGTGATTTCAATGTCCAGGCCAGATGCCTGAAACTTCTCTACTGATTTGTTTCAGACCCTATATTGCCAAGAAATGAGCTTACATAATTAACAACAGAGTATTTCATTTCATTTTATTCTGTGTGGCCCTCTCTCAGGGGTCATGGTTGAAATGGTACACTTAGCTGCAAAGGAACAATATCCTCCCATTGTGATGAACTCATGAACTTTGGAGAATATTTCCTCCTCAGTGTTAAGGAGGAAGCACTTGGTTCTCATCACCCACAAGCTACCATTCCATTTTTCCCTATTGAAAGCCTACATTGGCCAGAGCCCTGCCTTTTTACTGATCTGAATGGACAAAATTCTTCTGGTGAAGTTAGTTCCACTGTGGTGAATGGAACTGTGGTCTAGATTTAGAACCCAGAATACATTATTATTGTCAGAAGGCTTTCCTCTTTAGTCCATCTCTTCTCCTACTACTTAACCTCACCTTTATGTTAGGACTTCAATTAGACTTTGCAGCCACATCTTCTCTTTGGGTCATGCTCTAGAAACTAGCCAAGCCATCATCCCACTATTTTTCAGTTTCAATTCCCATCTCTGGCTCTGAGAGGATAGCCTCCTTCAGAAATTTTAGCTGTTTGCCTACCAATCAAGAGATTTAAGAGTGAATATATTCTTGAGAAAATATTTTGAGCTATACTTTTGTTTAGTTGATATTTGCAGATTGTTTTTTAAAAAGCCGCTGTACTTGATGCTATGTTGTAATAATCACGTATGTATGGAGTACCCCTCAGGAGAATTAACCTATAATATTGCAAGAGAAATATATAGTTTCTGCCCATTACTGGCACATAATCTAAATTATACACAACCCATAGTAAACAATCATGTTCATTTCATAAAAATTTACTCAGTATCTACACTAGGGAACATACTATTATGAAGAAGCAAGGGATTAAATAAGACATAATAATTAAAAGATAAATCTAACAGAGGAATAGAACAGACAAATAACTGCACGATTAGACTAGAAGTGCTGAGAGTCTTAAAAGAAATGCACTTAAGGTTTTAGTGAGGTTTCAAATCTGAGTTGTCATCCAGAATTGAACATCGTGTCACAAAAAGATCATATAGGAATTAGTATCTGAGGAATGCTTTTTAGAGTGAGTGCAATTTGAACCATCAAGCTACAATGTATGTGTATTAATTTGGAAATAATTAATTGAAAAAGAGTCTCAGTGAATTGCATTTATTTACTTTCACAAAAAGAATATTGTGATGTCAGTGACTTATTCAATATTAGTAGTAATTGTGATAAAATTTAGGATGGAGGGAGAAAAGAAGTAAGAATATTAGATATAGAACACTACGTACAGGGTAGATCTACCCCTGGAATAAATATTTAAAAATTAAACTTCATTTTTTAACCTGTCTCCTATTAATAGACATCTAGACCATTTTCAATCATTTGCTACTACAAACTATGCTGCGATTAATACATTTGAAAGTAATGAGCTTTTACAGGTTCAATTCCTGGAAGTAGAATTACTGGTTTAAATGGTGCATGCATATTTCATTTTCATATGTTACATGAATTATCCTACATAGAAAATATTAGTAAATTATTCTCCATAGACAACACTAATTTTGGCTTTCATAAGCAATGAAGGAGTGTGATAAAAATTTAATATTTAAAATGGTAAAGAATTAGACATAATACAACTGATATAAAAGGGCCTGATTCTGATATTAAGCTCTGACTCTATTTTGAGCTTAAGTCCTTGCTACCCACAGAATTGGAAAGATCCACATTAAACAGACTTTGTCATCAGTTAGACCAAAGGTCAAGAAACAGACAGGTTGTAAAGTTGTCAAGCTCATTTTCACCCTTTTTTAAGACAGCAATTTTGGGCTAATCACTTTCCTAAAGGCATTTTTTACATCTTTGTTCCTTAGACTGTAAATTAGGGGGTTCAACATAGGTATAATCAGTGTGTAGAACACAGAGGTCACTTTGTCCATATCCAGTGAATGATCAGTGCTGGGGCGCAAATAAATGAAGATTAGGGTACCATGGTAAATAGTGACCACAGTCAAGTGGGAAGCACAAGTGGAGAACCCTTTTCTTCTTCCTTCTGGAGAATCTGTTTTAAGAATAGCTGCTATGATGTGGAAATAAGAGAGAAGAACTGTTAGAAGGCAGATAGCCTCCACCAAACTAGCAAAGATCACCAGAACAATGTCATGCTTGTAAGTGTCAGTGCAAGACAAAGAGAAGAGTGGAGAGATATCACAAAAGAAATGGTTAATCTCTTTGGAGCAAAAAGACAGATGGAAAGTATTAATGGTGTGAATAATTGAGCTCATGGTACCCCCCAAAAATGCTCCAATCACAAGCTGGCAGCAAATCCTCTTGGACATAATAACAGTATAAAGCAGGGGATTGCAGATTGCTATGTACCGGTCATAAGCCATGGCAGCCAAGAGGAAAGATTCTGTATCAACTAAAGAGCAGAAAAAATATAACTGTGCAGCACAACCATTGTAAGAAATGGTCTTCTTATTGGAAACCAAATCCACAAGTAATTTGGGGGCAATGACAGAAGAGTAGCATGTATCTATGAAGGACAATATGCAGAGGAAAAAGTACATAGGGATGTGCAAGTGGGAACTGATTATGATTAATAAAACCATCCCAAGGTTTCCCATGAGAGTCACAGAGTAGATGGAAAAAAAAACAGCAAAAAGAACACTCTGAAGTTCTGGATGGTCACTAAATCCCAAGAGAAAGAATTCAGTCTTCACAGTGTCATTCTTCAACTCCATTCTCTGCAGCTCTCCTGGACTTTGATGTTGTGATAGAATAATGATGGCAATATTAATAACAATCCCAATATTAACAAAAAATTGAAATAAAATGATTGAAATAAATAGGGCAATAGTTCTAAATCCACTTGGACATCCTGATAGCATCTAGGCATAGCTACAATTAGTGTAGTATAAGGCATAAGTTTTCACTCTTTTTATTGTTTGTCTCATTAAATGGAAGCATTATCAAACCAGTTGCTGAACTCTAAACCTGGGCTTTACTTTTACTTTCTTCAATTCACTCATATTCCACCAACGTCATGTGATAGTGGTTAACCACATTGCTAACAGCAAACTCTTAATAAATAGTCTCTGTTGTAATTTGTGTTGTTTTTGTTCACTTCTCAACAGATAAAAGCATTGCTGTTCCAAGTAAAGCCTTTTATAGATAGAAGAGCAGTTCTGTATTTCTCACTTTGAGATGTGGCTTTGCTTCTGAGGAATAAAAAAGTTCCTTAAAATTGTTTGAAATCCACTGATAAAATAGAAAGAAGAAAAATTCTTTTAGTTATACAAGCTCTGTCACTGAGTAGTTTTGAAAGCTTGGGCAGACTAATTAATCACTGAGTTTCAGTTTCATCACCTGTTATAGGAGAATGAGAATACCTTTCTCATCAAATCATAATTGTTAATTAACTTCCTTGTACAATCTTAATATCCCCACCATCTTGTTCCTTCACTGTTCTAAAGTTGGAAATATAACAATTCTGAGTCAATGTGAAGATCTATTTTATTTTATCTGGAAATGTGGCAGATATCCAATGTTTCCTCTTTATCATCACTGAAACTCTTTTATTATGTTTCAGCCCTCTTTTTCTTCGGTTGAACCTCTTTATTGGCCTCGTTCTCTCCAGTGGATTCTCACCCTACTTTCAAACATGCTTCAAAATCTATCTGTAAACCACTGTAAGAGTTACCTGTATGAAGTAGATTTTGTATTATGTTTCCTTCTTGCTTAAACACTTAAATGATTTCCTGTCCCTTATAAGGTCAGTATTTAATTACATTCACATTTGACATATATTTCCTTTTTTATCTCACAACATCCATCTCAGAACTTGATCTAATAGCATTAGCAAAATCTTACCCTCCTGTTCTTTCCTAAATTTGTTCTAGGTTTTAAGTAAAACTAAATATCTTTACTAAAACTTTGCATAATTTAGAGTAAATAGAAGAATGTAACTATCTGGGAAGTGATTCCCTGGGTATAGAGAATGAAATAGAGATAAAACAATGATTGTGAATTCTGGATTATTACTCAAAGTTTATTTTCTACCTTTGTTCTGTTTCTCACTAAATTAGGTGAATGCCACATAAGTGTGCATATCTGTCATTAATATATTTTCGTCTTGTAATTTTCAATGATCTATCACATCTAATTTAATTCTAATAGTTTTTAAAAAATACGTTAAGAAACTATTGTTTCTCAATTTTATTCAAGGGTAGAGATTGGAAATCCTTGTATTATTGGGCTAGAGCCCGCTCCGATAAACAATCCCTTCACAGAGATGGAAATGTATTAGAGATGGTGGAACTTAAGAAGAAGACTGGAGTAAATAATATAATTATTTTCCAAATAATCTATGTGTTAAATTTAAAACAGGAGTATTAATTTAAAACTAACAAATATTCATTTAGGATATGTGCAGGGATAGGCAGATTTAGTTCTTTTGACATAGTAACAGAGACAGAATGTTGTGGTGATTAAAAGCATGGGCCCTGGAGCCAGACTGCCTGGGTTTAAATCTAACTCTGCCATTTAATACTTGTAGGACATTTGCAACATCTCAGGAGCTCTATGGTTTCCTTTTCTGATATGTAACTTGCATGTTATAGGAACACCTGTCTGCAAGGTAACGATGAGGATTAAATGAGCTATTACATGTAAAGTATTTTGAAGAGGGTTCTTCAAATACCAAACATCCAATAAATATTAGCTATTATTATTCAATCATTGAGACAAGTTTGAGCTTCAATAGATATTAATTTTTATTATTTTATTATCAACCAGGATTCACTTTTTGCTCTAACAAAAGGGTTCATTGGAAAAAGAAAGCATCATTGAGCTACTAGTCAACTCTTTGGAGCTCTCTTATCCTGAAATACATGTGGCTTCCTCCTTAGAAAATATCAACTTTCATTGAGTGACAGTCCATCCATATGTATCATCAAACATGAGAGACAAGATTGTCAATGGACCTCAGACTAGAGCAAGGGACACTGTTGTGAAGGTCAGGGAAAGAAAATTATATCCAGTGGTTAGTGAGGTAAGGATGGATGAAAATGTTTCTTTGTTGTGGCATCAACTCCTTTGCTAATTATGAAGAATGGCTATTAAAAAGTAGGCACCAAAAAAATAAGCATATCTTTAGGGACAATGCTTAAATAAGCTTGGGTCTTAGCCATGGGGTACAATCACTTCTTTGCTCAAGTTATTTTCTACTAAACCTCTTACTTCCAATCACAGAATTAAAGGTAAGGAAGAAATCAATTTATATAGAGATTATCTACCTGTAATAACCTTTCAAGAATGTTACATGCTTCAAGACTGAAAGAAATTTGCAGGATTCAAAAATGAAATGTGAAATCCAATTGGAAAAATGAAAGGGAAAAGAATGCAAGAAACAAAAAATTAACAGGAGTCCAAAGAGATGCTAAATAATCTGTTCTACACAATCGGCAGGCAAGAATGAAATGAAGATTTCTGATAGAGTTCAGCAAACTTATATATTCCTGCAGTAAGCTCTCTATATGGAATCCTAGTCACTACTTTTATAAACTTGATTTCCATTCCCTTAAAGCCAACCCACTAATCCCATCCCACTCCTTTTATTTGTGTTGATAACTGTTGAAACCAATGCATGACCATAGGGTAAAATAAATAATATAATACACAAATTGAGTCAGCTTTAACTTATATCTAAGCCTACTAAACATTTAAAAAGAAATAATAGATAAAGCAAATTGTGTTTATATTTAGATTCCAAGTCAGAATCCAATAATACTGAGAATTATCTTAAGACTATCATGTGTTAAATGTGCTGTTTTGCTGTTGCCATTGTTTTTGTTGGAAATACCTTAAGGGTTTAAAACATGTCATTCTAGGCATATTTCTTCTCAAAACATAAGTTTCTTGGGTGTAAACTAAGTGAGTATAAGAAAATGAGCATTAAAAATCCTATCCAGCTCTAATATCCTAGGATTATGTTAAGAACACTTACCAGATCACTAACTTTCTTTCATTCACCTTCTTACTACACTGTTGTCAGCTGCAGTTCATTTTTCATTGGAAAAATCAACTTTGGCAGTTAAAGATAAAAAATTGACCCATTGCAACATTTTCCATAATCCATTTGGGCAGGCCTCCTGTGTTCATACAATAGATTTGTGCCTCCCTTAGGAAGGCTGAGGTTCCTTAGAATAATGCAAAACCTTTTATATTTTGCTTTGAGGATTTTGGGATTAGCCTTCCAATCTTACCTTGGATCCCATGAACACACACACTAATATCTAAATCCCAGTGGGAAAAGATATGTGAGCAATTAAACAGTTCTACTGTGGAGTTGATTAAACAAAAAATGAAATGATGTGTTTTTCTACATCCTGAGAATGTCTCAAAGAAAAAATTATTTTGGCTCTCAATATGGTAGATTATTTTATATAAAATTGGATTATGACATTTGCTATCCAGTTTGATTTAATCAGCTCAAAGCAATTTATCAAACAACTATCAGAATGTTCTATGTGATAGGATGATGGAATAAACAAGAAAGAAACAAAAATGTATCTATCAAGCTGTGGAGAATTAAAAGATCTTGAAAGTAAATGTGTAGATGGATGAATGAAGTTAATGACTCTGATATGTGTTATATGTGCATTTATGTTCAAAAGTAATTCTGGCCATCCAAGAACAGAATATATCAGAGAATCTCCATTCAATAAATATATTTTATTTGTGAAAGTATTGTGCCAGGCAGTGTTCTAGGTACAAAACAGGAAAAAGGAGGATAATTTGAACTCAACATTATAAATTTTGTCAATTACAGAATAGCGAATGAGAGGCAGTAGAGGAAACAACATAAGCAATTATCTGGAGATTGGAAGTCCTTGGCATGATTAGAGACTTGGAAATGAGATTTATAGAGAACGTGATGCCTATTGGAGAAAGATAATACTCAAAACACACACACACACACACATATATATATAGGCAAAGAGAGATATGACCAGTTTTGACCCTCTGTCTCTTCCCAGATGATTAATCTCAGCTGAAAGGAACTCTTCTTTTTCAATAATTCTGGCAAGATCTCATGGTTAAGTCATTAGCTTACTAGTGTCCACCCAGAAACTAATCACTGGGTCTCTTGATGACTAGCCATGAACACTTCCCCAAATCCCACTAGGTTCAAAGACAGAGACCCACCAAGAAGAGAAAAAGCTGAGTCCCCACCAGAAAATTTAGATACTATCCGTACGAGAATGAGAAAAAACATTGACCCCGATAGTTTAAAAATAAGGGAGTGAGTAGATTATATATGTAAAACAAAACTCCATGGAAGAAATAAAAAAGAAATTTTTATGTGGCTGCTTTTCAGACATGTTTGAGGAGCACTCAGTCCATCTCAATTATTCTCAGACAACTGACAGTGTTACCTAAGAAGCAACATTGGGAGGGAAAGAAAAATCTGACATTTCAAGGTTTTGTGGAACTGAAAGTAAAGCTGATGTCCTTCTTGTTAATAAAATGAAATAATCAGTCTTTAGATAAGAATAGTGTGTGTATATTTTAGTAGGAGGTAGAGACCATAGTCATCCATGCTAAAGTGAGAGTAATTCTGTGTCCTGTGTCGCTGAAGCCCTAACATCCAATGTCTCTGAAAGGGATATTGCAGATTCTGGAGAGAGCTCAAATTAAACCAATGATTCCCAACTAAGATGATTTCACTCTCTAGCGGAGATTTGACAATATCTAGAGACATTTCTGCTTGTCAAAAATAAGGATGGGGTGGTCCTGAGGTCTAATGGGTAGAGGTCAAGGATGCTGCTAAACATCCCGTAATGCACAGGACAAACACTCACAGCACAGAATTGTCTGGCTCCAAATGTCAACAATGCTAAGTTCTAGTTGGAGGACCAAAGGTGAAAAATGTTTCTCTTACCTTCATCTTAAAAAGGCAAGGTCTCATGGGTGATATGGGAAATAACACTCCATTTAAAACATTTTGAAACCAATACAGAATCATGTTCTAATCATAAGCACAATATCATTCCATCCTTTTAGTCATTACTTATTTCTTTTAAGAAATAATGAGTAGCTGTCTTCACCATACATATTGGAATATTTCTAAATGATCCTTACCCTCAAAGCTTTCTTTTTTTTTTTAAGATTTTATTTTTTTCCTTTTTCTCCCCAAAGCCCTCCAGTATATAGTTGTACATTCTTAGTTGCGGGTCCGTCTAGTTGTTGCATGTGGGACGCCGCCTCAGCGTGGCTTGATGAGCAGTGCCATGTCTGCGCCCAGGATTCGAACCAAAGCTTCCTGTTTTAAGAAACATTAATAAGAGTACATTTTATGGGACAGATCCTTGCAGTTTTGTTATTATGTTTAAGTTCAATGACAACTCTCTGAGGATGGCAGCTTCTCCCGAGTTTATATGTGAAAGAATTGAGGTTAAAAAAGTGTCTTCGTAAAAATCACCCATGTGGATCTGAAACTGGAACCAGGTGTTTAAATTCAAACCAAGTGTTCCTCCTGCTTCACTAAAGCAATAAGTACCTATGCTGCACTAGTGACTCCAGCAAAAATATTGACAATAGCACGTATGAAATGAAATCTTAAGAAACTAAGAAAACAAACTGTTAACACTGTAGGAACATAGGGCACGTAAATTATGACTGACTTTGCCTTTAAAAGATGGGTGAGTTAAGCTTGAAAATGGACACCTAAATGTCTCGGGTTCTAATCCCTGGAAATGCCACCTTATTCAGATAA
This sequence comes from Equus asinus, assembly GCF_041296235.1. Taxonomy (NCBI): domain Eukaryota; kingdom Metazoa; phylum Chordata; class Mammalia; order Perissodactyla; family Equidae; genus Equus; species Equus asinus. Next base: position 19,620,909 of record NC_091806.1, read on the forward strand.
AGCTTGCCTGCAGATGTGATTAGTTTAATGATCTGGAGATGAGGAGAGTATTCTGGATGATCTGGTGTGCTCTAAATGCCATTGCAAGTGTCTTTTATAAGAGGGAGACAGAAGATTATTTTACATACACAAGAAAATGCAGTAAAGATGGAGAAGTGAGAGGTTTGAAGATGCTAGCCCTGAAGACTGAAGTAATATGACCACAAGTCAAGGAATACCTGCAGCCACCAGAAGCTGGAAGAGATAAGGAAAAGATTGCCCCCTACAACCTCCTGAGGGAGTATGGTCTTGCTGACACCTTGGTTTTGGCCCCGTGATTGGATCTCACATTTCTGATCTCCAAAACTGTAAGAAAATAAGTCTATTGTTTTAAGTCACCAAATTTGTACTAATTTATTTCAGAAGCTATAGGAATCTAATTTAATGGGTTTATAATATAAGGGATTTAGAAAATATAATGAATGCTTAAAATAATATCAGGCAGAGCAAAAAAATGTTAACGAGGATATGGAAACTTTAAAAAAGTATGGTATCATATATATGATCCACTTGTTTAATCGAAACTTAAGATAAAATAGAGAACAGAAGATAAGAGTAAAAACAACAATATCAATAATAGCAGATAATTTATTAATCAGTTATATTATACCATACATAATGCTAAGAACTTAAGATGTATCATTTAATTTTTATGAAAAGTTTTTAAGAAAAGTAGATTATTGTCAATATTTTGCCAAAGAGAAGATTTTAAAAGTTACAAAATTATTGCCTTGAAATTGAAATGCTGGTAAAAAACAAAATAACCAAAAGACCAAAAAGTAATACCCAGAAGTACTCGTAGGACATGTACTTCAAATATTCTTGGAAAAAAACATAGAATATGAGGCAAATGCATATGCATTCCATGTGAAAAATAATAAAGTCAGTTTAACAAGAATGGTTTCATGTGTGGCCGGCCTGGTTGCATAGTGGTTAAGTTTGTGCATTCTGCCTAGGCAGCCCAGGGTTCACGGTTTCAGATCCCCAAGAGGACCTAGCACAGCTCATCAACCACACTGTGGCAGCATCCAACATAAAGTAGAGGAAGATTGGCAAGGATGTTAGCTCAGTGACAATCTTCCTCAAGCAAAAAGAGGAAGATTAGCAACAGATGTTAGCTTAGGGCCAATCTTCCTCACAAAACAAACAAACAAACAAACAAAAAATAAAAGTATGGTTGCAGGCATTACAGATGATGAAAAGACATATCTCTTTATGTACACTTTTTTAGAAAAATATTGATGTTATTTCAAACCAGGAAACTATGTCTAACAATATCACCCGAAAAACCCATTCAAGACAGTTAGAGATCAGAGAAGAGCAGCATAGGTACCTGATACACTTGAACTCTCCAAGAAAGAGGATAAGACATGGTTTAATAAAGATAGGCAGCTGGAAAACAAAAAAAGCATGCATCATCCGTTAGCTCAAAAAATGCATCCTTATTTTACTTTCCATTCACATCCACTCAAAGCTAGCCCCTCATTGAAAGTCTTTGATAAAACCCTGACTCTTGCTAAGAAAATAACTTTTCAAAAGGGAATTTGGATCTCAAAACTCTTGAGAGCTTCTTTCACATCCTTGTTCCTCAGACTATAAATCAGGGATTCAGTATGAGAATCACTGCATTGTAGAATATCGAGGCTACTTTGTCAGTATTAATACTCTTGACAGAACGGGGCTGGCAATAAATGAAAAGTATTGCTCCATGGAAAACAATGATGGCTGTGAGGAGGTAGGTGCAGGTGGAAAAGATTTTGCACCTTCCGTCTGCAGAGTGCATCCTTAGGATGGTGATGAGAATAACAAGCAGGAGGTGTGGATGATCAAGATGGTGATGATCTCATTGAAAGTGACCACAGTGAACACCACAAGTTCATTCCTAGAGATATCATAACAAGAAAGAATAAAGAGAGGGAGTAAATCCAAAAAAGAAAAAGTGGTTAATTACATTCGACCTATAGGATGGGATTTCAAGAGCTAAACACATGAACCAGAGAACACACAGTTCCAGAGAAGTACAGCCAGAAACCAGCACCATTCAAAGTTTCTGGGACATGGAGTCCATGTACAGCAGTGGGCTACAGATGGCCAAGAAATGATCATAAGCCATCACAATCAGCAGGAATACCTCAGTGACTGCACATGCCCTAAACAAGTAGAACTGCATCATGCATCCCAGGAAAGAGATGACTTTTTTCTTAAGATATTGGATAAGATCTTTGGCGTGATGATTGTGGAACAGCAATGATCCGCACAGGATAAATGGCTGAGAAAAAAGTGCATGAGGGTGTTAAGTTTAGAGCTGACCTGAATCAGTGCAATTATGTCAAGGTTGGCCCAAACGTAGTGACTCCATATGTGAGAAGGAACAGAAGGGAGAGAAAGACTCTCAGCTCAGGGGATCTGATAATCCAAGAACAATGAACTCTGTCACAGTGGTACAGTGCTCTTCTCCTATTTCCATCATATATCAGGTTTGGGAAACCAAATGATGGTGGTTTTTTTTTGGTTTCTTCTGAAAATAGAATGAGAGAGAAAATAGATTTATATAAACTTCAAAAAAATACATCAATATCAAACACAGTACATTTAAAACACAATTGTCAAATAACTCAAAATGTTCACCATCTCAGTGGAGCCCACGGACAAAAATTAATTTAAAAATCAGCAGAAACCTATCTGTGAATAAAATTAGTTTTACTTCAAATCAGGAGAACAGATTGATTTATTAATCTATATCTATCTATCTATCTATCTATCTATCTATCTATCTATCTGTCTGTCTATCATCATCACCAGTACTGAGAGTGGACATCCTGCATTGTTTTTCACTATAGGGGAAATCATTCATTCCCAAACCATTAAGTGTGATGCTAGAAGCAAGCTTGGTAGTAATTTTCTCTATTGAAGTAATTGAATAATTGAATTGAGTAATTGAGGTAATTTTCTCTATTTCTAATTTGTTGGGAATTTTTATCTTAAATGGCTGTTGGATTGTGGCAAATACTTTTTTCTGCATATTTTGAGGTGGCCAGAAGTTTTTTTGTCTTTAATTCTATCCGTGATGTGTTACATTAATTGTTTTTCATATGTTAAATCTACCTTGCATTCCTGGAATAGATCTCACTTGGTCATGATTTATTATCCTTTTATGTGTGTTATGAGATTTATTTTGCTAATAATTTGCTGAGAATTTTATATCTACCACTATGTGGAACATTGCATTTTGTTTTCCTTCCTCGTGTTTCTTTCTTGACTTTGTTATTAGGGTAATACTGGCTTAATAACATGAAGTGGAAAGAGGATCTCCTTTTCTAATTTTGACATAAGTTAATCAACTAGTATTTTTTATATAGGTGTTTTGTAAATGTAACCAGTCAAGCCATCTATGGCTATATATTGGTAATAGAGGAGAACTCTGTCACAGTGGTACAGGTTTAATTATGAACTCAATCTATTAACTTGTTATATGTCTATCTAGATTTTCTATTTTTTCTTTTGTCAGTTTTGGTAAATTTGTCTTTTTAAGAATCTGTCCATATCATCCAAGTCGACTAATTTGTTCACATATGCCATTCATAATATTCACTATGGTCATTTTAAAATCTGAATACGCTAATTTGTATCTCCTCTCCTTTTTTCTTAGTAATTCTAGAAAAGATTTTGTCAATTTTATTGATTTTTCAAAATTCAAACTCTGATTTTCTCTATCAATTTCTAGCTTTCTATTGTTGGTGTATGCTCTAGAGTTTATTATACCTTCCTTTTACTTTTTGTTTGTTAGCTTTCAGTTAATTATTCTTTTTTATAGTTTCTAAATATGGAAGCTAAGCTTCTAGATTTGACATATTGCTTCTTTACTAATTTAGGTATTCAAAGTCCTAAATTTCCCTTTAAGCACATTAGAAGCATCTTTTAAAATTTTACATATTATGTTTTTATTTTCATTCAATTCAAAATTTTATATAATTTGTATTGTGCTTTCTTTTTTCAACTTTGATTTATTTAGAAGTGTGTTGTTAAATTTTGAGAGGTTTGTCTATACCCTGGATACAAATCCTTTCTCAGACATGTACTTGGAAAGAATATCTTCTATTATAAGTTTAGTCTTTTCATTCTTGCAACAGTGGCTTTTGAAGAGCAAAATATTTAATTTTGATGACGTCTCACATAATTTTTCTTTTATTCACCATGATTTGGAATTCATATGTAAGAAATATTTGTCTAGGTTCCAGCCCCTTGGCCGAGTGGTTAAGTTTCTGTGCTCTGCTTCAGCAGGCCAGGGTTTCGCTGGTTCATATCCTGGGTGTGGAAATGGCACGACTTGTCAGGCCATCCTGAGGTGACGTCCCACATGCCACAACTAGAAGGACCCATAACTAAAATATACAACTATGTCCTGGGGGGACTTGGGGAGAAAAAGCAGGAAAAAGAAAACAAGAAGATTGGCAACAGTTGTTAGCTCAGGTGCCAATCTTTAAGGAAAAAAAAAAGAGAAATATTGGTCCAATATGAAATAACAAAGAATGTTTTCTTGTTTTCTTCTGGAAGTTTTACAAATTTGATATTACACTTAGTTTTATGATTATTTCAGTTAATTATTGTATATGATGTTATTTATGGATTTATATCCCATAAACCATCTTTTGCACGTGGATGTTTAAATTATCCATCATTCTTTGTTAAAAGACAATTTTTTCCATTGTACAGACATTGTATCTTTGTGGAGAGTAATTTGACCTTTCAGATGTGTGTCTGTATTTGGATCCTCTACTCTCATCCATTGATTTATATGTTTATATTTGTAATACTGCATTATCTTAGTTACTTTACCTTTATAGTAGGTATTGAGATCAGATAGTGAGATGCTTCCAATTATTTTCTCACTTTCAACTTTGTCTTTTTTTAGTTCCTACTGCATACATTTTATAATCAGCTTGTCAATTAATTTAAGAATCATGTTGAGATTTTGTTTTGTTGTTTTTATTTTTTCTTTGTTCTACTCTATATGTATATTAATATATCCATGCATGAGGTCTTTTCTATTTTTTTATATTTAACTCATAATGTCTATAATTAAGAAGATTTCTTTAGATTGTGCAGAGATTTGTTTTGTTAAATGTCTAATATGACAATCTCCAACTTTAATTTGGATGTCTAGACTATTTATAATTAATGCAATTACTTATATGGATTAATTAAATCTATCATCTTTATACCTTATCTCTATTTGTTTAATCTATCCCTTGCTTCTTTTCTTTTTCTGTCTTCTTCTGTAAGAATTTTTCTGTGATTCCACTTATCTTGCATCCTCTGTTGACTTATTATTTTTGCTTCCTTAAAATGATAATGGTTTTCTAGGAGTTCACAGTAAACTTTTTAAATAAATCATTGGTCTCCTATGGATCTTGAAACAGTAAACTTCTAAGTCCTCTCTTACCCATCATGATATTATTATGTATTATACTCTGACAGAACCTATAAGTACCATTTCATTGCTATTCTTTTTTCCTTCAGACAGTTTGATGTCTTTTAGAACAATTAAAATATGAAAAAAGATCCACTTATTCTTTATACAATTACCAGTGTTCATTTCTTTGGGTAGCTTTAATTTTCTGTCTGGTACTATTTTCCTTCTCCCCAAATGATGCATTTTAATATTTCTCATAGTACATGCCTATGGGTAATTCTTTCAGTTTTGTTTAGTCTCAAAAAAGTTTTTTCGTCCTTCACTTTTGAAAAAATTTGCAAGATATTTTCATGTGTATATCATTCTGGAGTAACTGACTATTTGTTGTTTTCCTTTTGACATTTTCAATTTGCTGCCCATTTTTTCTGACTTTCACATTTTCTGGCAGGAAATCTGCTGTAGTGCTTACCTTTTTTCCTTTAGATAATCCAAGATAGATTTGGTTTTGTACCCAATGCCACCCTCCTCCTCAAACAAATACACAGGGGACATTTGACAATGCCTGGAATATCATTGATTATCATAACTGCAAGGGAGTATTGCTGGCATCTAGTATGTCGAGGTCACAGCTACTGCTAAACAATCTACAGTGAACAGGATTGTGCCCCACAACAAAAATTGCAAAATGTCAATAGTCCAGATGCTGAAAAGCCCTGCACACTATGTAATGGTTCTTGCATTCAATATTTTCTCTTTTACTTTCTTTACTTCTGTGTTGTGTTGTGCATGTGTTTTCTTTCTGCTTTGTGTTCTCTGAGCTTCTTGGATCTGGATTTGATGTCTTTCAGAAAATTCTTTGCCGTTATCTCTACACATATTCCCTTTGACATGACCTCCTCCTTTTTTCTGAGGTTCAAATTATAGTTATTTATACTACTTGACATTGTTACCCATCTGTTAGGTGTTTGCTTCACTCTTTTTTGTGTGCGTCTCTGTAACTTTTGGTGTTTCCTCTTGTTCTATCTTTAATTTCACTAATTCTTTTCTCATCTCTGTTGAAGCTACTGTTGTGCTAAAATATCCTTTATCTCTGTTATTTTAAAATTTTTTCTAGCGTTTCATTTGATTCATTTTAATAGTTTCTATGACTCTGCTGAAATTCCAAATCTATTCATTCATGTTGTCTATCTTTTCCACTGGAGCCCCTAGGAATCATATTTACTTTAGATTGCTGGTCTGCTGTTTCTAATCTCTAGGTCATATCTGAATCTAATTCTGTTAATATCTTTGTATTTTTGTAGTGGGCTGTGTTCTTATCATTTGTATCATCATATAATTTTTGCTTAAGAAAGGATACCATTTGTAGAACAACAGAGACCGAAGTAAATGCTATTTTTGCCTGGAAATTAACTCACTTCTTTTGCTTAACATTAAGTGTAGGAGTTGAGCTGGGCTTTAGTTTTGTCAACACTATGGCCACCTCAGGGCACCACAAGCTTCAATTTCCTCTAATGTTACCTTACATTAGGATAGAAGATGGCTTATAATATATTTTCAATGTCTAATCCACTTTAAACTTTAAGTCTTCCCTTTGCACAGGTACTCCAGAGAAGATCTCTCCCCTTATCCATCCCCCACCCCTAACAATGGAATGTTATCACTGGTAACTCTGTGCTGGTGTTAGTTGGTCACCTGGTGACCCCAGCTATTCAGTGGGTTCCAAAAATGTTTAAAGCTTGCAGAATATCTAGCTTTTTGTGCTGTAGTATTGGGAGCAAATCTCTTTCTAGCTTGCTACCTCTTATACTTAAGCCAGAATATTGATAACATTGGTTTAAGAAAGATTCAACTAAGTGAGGATCAGTCATGGTAGCCTAGTGACTAAGTTTAACATGCTTCACGTCGTTGGCCTCGGTTCAGTTTCCAGGTGCAGACATACACCACTACTCTGTCAGTGGTCATGCTATAGTGGGGGCTCACATACAAAAAGGGGAAGATTGGCAGTGCATGTTAGCTCAGGGTGAATCTTCCTCAGCCAAAAAGAAAAAAAAAGAAAAGAAAAGATTCAACTAAGTGAAATTGTAACACATTTTAAAAATTGTCATTTAATAAATGATACCAAAGAGCTTTCTTTCTTTTTTTGGTGAGGAAGATTGGCCTTAAGCTAACATTTGTTGCCAATCTTCTTTTTCTCTTTTTTTGTTGTTTTTTCTTTTTTCTCCCCAAAGTCCCAGTACATAGTTGTATATCCTAATTGTAAGTCCTTCTAGTTTTTCTATGTAAGATGCCACCACAGCATGGCTTGATGAGCAGTGCTAGGCCTGTACCCAGGATCTGAACTGGTGAACACTGGGCCACTGAAGTGGAGCATACGAACTTAACCAATATGCCACCGGGACAGCCCCATCAAAGTCATTTTAAAAACTTCTAAGAAACTAAGAAAGTTAATTTCTCCAATGACTGCTTTCATTTTAAAGCTAGAAGATTACCAGATGCACCTTAAACAATGAATCAAATGCATATAATTATGTTTAGCAAATTATGAAAATAATTATTAATGATAAGGGCTCAAGAGGTTTTTGACTTAATATGTATGTAATGTTAAAAACTAGAATGACATCCCTACTACAAAAAAAATGCAATTGTGTTCCTATTCTTCTTTTTGTAACGTGATAAAATTTAAGTATGCTGACATCTATATTATTAAGGCAATAAAAATATTCATCCATGGATATTTTTACTAATTGAAGTTAAAAAATAAAAACAAACTTCATGCCAATCAATATCATTAAGAGATGCATTTCTGGTGACATTTTATAGTTTATCTTTGAAAATTTCATAAAATTTGTAGCATATTTCAGTTACTGAATAGGAGTAAGATAATGATCATTATAATGGTAATCCATTGTAGAAAAAAATCACTTAGAACTTTATTAACAAAGGAAACAAAGGTAAATTTACAGATATTTTTGTTGCAAAGTAATGTGCTTCTATGATTATTAAGGGCCAAAATTCTGGGCAGTAAGGGAATTTAAAAATTAGTTCAGGGATAAAAGAAAAAACATGAAATCTGATGCTTCATATATTTTGAATCTAATTATTATGAACATGAGATAGCTATGATAGGCATTGGATATTAGATTTGTCTTTTTTTCAATTAAATTTACATTGTTATTTTTAAAATCCTAACAGCTATAGAGATTTTTAAATTAATTTACTTAAGAAGCACATGAGTTAATAAAGATTGAATAGCACTAATAAAAATCATGCTCTATAGCAGCTATAGAAGTTACCAAAGGTAATTTGAATGCTAAAATTAGAAAAGGAAAGAACATGAAACTTTATATCTGTATTTAATGAAGTGTCAAGACCTGTAGGATTGAAGTCTCAAATTATCGTTTTGATTTTGTCACCTATTATTTTAAAACAATGATCAGAGCACTTAAAGAATATGTGTCTCCATTTCCTCAGAATAAAAAATACGGAGATTCTGTCTCTGGTTTCAGAAAAATTTAGTCATCCTTTGACTAGATAGAAAAGAAACATGAAGATTTATTCTCTGAAAATGAATTATTCATCACTGATTCCAATCATGGCCAATATAACTTTTCTGCTACTTAGCTACGATTGTTCTAGTACAGTTAAATATCAACTAAATGACAATGTGGAGAAAACAATATTATATTTGTGAATATATAAAACAATGTTGGTTGTCATTACGTATCCAAATATTACCCAGAAAAAAAGGTGATATTAATTTATCGTTTTAAATTTAAAACCATACAACCATTTTAAATATTTTCATTGAACCAATATGAAATTGTTGCTCAGTTTTACCTTCACAAAAGCAGCTAAAATTTGTTCTCTCAATATTTTGGTGACTAAATTTAGAATTTGATTCAGACACAAATAGTATAAAAGGGGAAATGCATATAAATAATTCAAGCAAACTTGATGATAGAAGGGACAAAAGAAAAGATCGATATGTTACAAAGTTTCCAAATCAGATACCTCTGTCTATGAGGGCATCTTATAATAAATATCTCAATTGTTAAGGGAAAGATTAATCCTCCTTCATATATATGGTAATATAGGCTTGATTTTTTTTGGTTTAGATTACAATAAAATATTAGAGTCAATTTAAAGCAACATTCAAGTCCAAGGAAAGCAAATAGCTCTCAGCACTTACAACAAATCCATTCAATTATTATATGAAGACTGCCTAGAGTCCTGATGAAGAAAATTGATATTCACCCTTAGTCAAGTGCCATATGAATTAGTGACATACTTACACTGATTGGTCAGTGATAGAAAGGAAGCATAAAACATAGAGGATAAATATATTTTCTTTCTTTTTTTTTTGAGGAAGATCAGCCCTGAGCTAACATCTGCTGCCCATCTTCCTCATTTCACTGAGGAAGACTGGCCCTGAGCTAACATCCGTGCCCATCTTCCTCTACTTTGTATGTAGGACGCCTGCCACAGCACAGTGTGCCAAGCGGTGCCATGTCTGCACCCAGGATCTGAACCAGCGAACCCTGGGCCGCTGAAGCAGAACATGCAAACTTAACAGCTGCGCCACGTGGCTGGCCCCTATATTTTCTTTTTTGTTTTTATTTGAAGAAGCAAGCTGATATTCCTGGACTTCTTGTAAATCCTTTCATCCTATATACGGGAACTCTTTTCTGAGATAATTTAGAAATGGCTGTAATTTATGCAAATATTCATTCCTTTGTGCACCTAACAAGATACTTTGTATGCATATAGCATAAAATAGTAGCCCAAAATATTTGCTGAGTCATTCACTCGATTATATATATTCATTTCTTAAACATGGTTCACACTTTTAACTCCTGAGTAAAACTTACTGTCTTTCCCCTCTTTTTCTCTTAAAAACTAGCCTATCATTCAAGGCCAAGTAAAAGAAGCACACAATTATGAAGCAATCCCTCTGATAGCCACAAATGATTTTGCTCTCTCTCTCTCTCTCCCCCTAGCAACTCTATTATGATATTTACTAACAACCCTGGATTGTGAGGTTCTTGAAAATGAAGCTGTATTTCTTTTGTCATCCATTTCACTAATTTAAAATATATAATTGTTTTTTTCTTTAGTATCTACAATCTATCAGTTACCAGAGAGGAAAGGATAACAGAACCAGAATTTACTGCAAGCACAATCTACCAAATATATTGTCTACCTTTTCTTTTGTTCCACACACCAATTTATGAAGTATATCATATTATGTCATTTTTGCAAAAAAAGACAAAGTCAGAATAATTGATCTTCTATGGTTTATAAAATCAGAGCCAGATATAGTCTCTCTAACTTAAATCTCATATTATTTCTTTTTGAAAATCTAAAGTTATTTTTGAAAATCAACACTTGATGCACAGTTTACTCAAAAATTGGAAAGGTATTCTGCAAAAACTGAAGTAAATATTTACTTTATGAATGAATGAATATATGCATCCAATATGAAAAACGTTTGTTTTCAATATTTTGCTGGCTGCATCCCTGACATCTTTGTCTCTCAGACTGTAGATCAGAGGATTCAACATGGGGATCAGCACTGTATAAAACACGGAGGCCAATTTGACTGTGTGCCTGGAGATTTTGGAGTTGGGTGCACAGTAGACGAAGAGAATTGTGCCACAAAAGATAGTGATGGTGGTCAGGTGTCAGGCACAGGTGGAGAAGACTTTGTGGTGCCCACCAGCTGGATGCATCTTTAGGGTGGTGACAACAATGAACACATAAGATGTGTGAATGATGAGCAGTGTGCTCACCTCGTTAAAAGTGGGAACAATGGAGTTCTCGTCAAGATGGTGCTGTGAGCAGACATTGAACTCACCTCCTCCCACAACACAACCAGGTTACAACAATTTTAGGAAGAATCACCCTGGATTGAAAACTGAAAACTGGATAAAAAGAACCCCCACAACAAGGGACAGTCCTGACGAAAGCAGAAGAGGCAGTAACTCCAGCCAGAGAGGAAAAAAGCCACCTTTGGGAGCAGCGGAGCTTCTCAGCTGGCCAGGTGGGAGCCAACCTAAGGATATCCAGATAGCATCTCAAGATGCCTAAGAGTCTCGTGCTACTATACATCGGAAGGCAGACGGACTTCCCACTGGGAGGAGGTGGAAATAGGTGAAACTCTCTGACGCCAACCCTTGGACAGCCTAGTTCCTGGAGGAGGCTCTCTTCCAGCGGACTCCCCCATAGCATTGCCACGCACCAAGGGTGGGAGTGTACACTCACCAACGGAGCGATGGTGGAAACAGGTGACAACAGCCCTACTCAAGCGCCCCACGATTACACCTAAGCCCAGGGGGAATCCCCAGGGTCCCCCACCCACTGGCAGGGAAGGCCTCCGCTAGCCATTAGCAGGGAGGCCCGGCCCAGAATCCAGAACAAAGGGAAGCTCCTGGCAGGCGGATTCCCTGGCACCGCACCAGACCACAAGCTGCTGCTGGGCCCAAGGTCTCTGGCACATGGGTCAGTGCAGGGGGTGCCTGGACTTCCCATGGATGTGCTTGGGGACATGGTTGGAGCTCCAGTGCCCGGCTCTGCGGCCTGGCAGGAGGCTCCAGGGTCCCGCACCTCCCTGGCAGGGAAAGCCTCTGCTCACCATTAGCAGGGAGGCTCTGCCCAGAATCCAGAACAAAGGGAAGCTCCCAGCGGGCGGATTCCCTGGCACTGCACCAGACTGCCAGCTGCTGCTGGGCCCACAGTCTCCGGCACATGGGTCGGTGCAGGGGGTGCCCGGACTTGCCATGGACATGCTTGGGGACTGGGTGGAGCTCCAACACCTGGCTCTGCAGCCCGGGGGGATGCTCCAGGGTCACACACACCCACAGCAGGGGGGCCTCTGCTCACCATTGGTAGAGAGGCCCCGCCCAGCATACGGAACACCAGGAAGCTCCCTAGAGCAGAATTCCCCACAAGGCAGCAGCTTACAAGCCACCACCAGGCCCACGGACTCTGGCCATGTCCCAGACGAGGCAGGGGGCTCCCAGAGATCCTGTGAGAGTGGAGTGGGGCAGAGTGGAGCTACGGTGAAATGGGTATGTAGCCCAGGGGGGAACTCCAGGTTCCTACAGCAGTCTCAGTGAAAGCCTCTCCACAGCACTAGTGGAGAGGTCCTGACTGGCAATCACAAAGCGGGAAGGCCCTGGGGCAAAAGTAGCACAGCTAGGTGAGCTAATGACAGACTGCAGAAGATACCCATTGCTCTGCTGGGAACTATAGTGGACAAGTGTGATCTTGTGGGCTGTGTTAAGGACAAGGCAGTGATTATAGATGATCCTGCTCCTGGCTGCTGGGAAAGCCCACAACAGCACTGCAGACCACAAGGAGGGAGTGTGTCTAAGTGGGCTGCCACAGTAGGCACCAGCAGCCTGAGGCCCCCTTGTGATTGCCCCCACAACTGACGAGGGACCCCACAGGACCACTGTGACTAAGAGGAGGGGTCCAGGTCCAGTCAGTAACAGCTGACAGGGTTCCTGGTTGGTGCAGTCTAAACAACTGCCCCCCCCCACACCAGTCACAACAAGTAGAAGCATCAACTAAACTCTATCTCTATGCAGAGGCACAAATCCACGCCATCAAGTAGCATGAAAAAATATTTTAAATCTCCAGAACAGAAGGAAAATGATAAGCACCCAGAAAACAGTCCCAAAGACAATGAAATCTAGAACCTAAATGACGATGATTTAAAAACTCCCATTATTAAAAAACTCAACAAGTTAAAAGAGAATTCAGACAGACAACTCAATGAGTTCAGGAGCTATGTCACAAAAGAGCTTGACACTATAAAGAAGAACCAATTAGAAATACTGGAGATGAAGAACACAATGGAGGAGATTAAGAAAAATCTGGACTCTCTGAACAGTAGGGTTGATAATATTGAGGACAGAATTAGCAATTTGGAGGATAGGAACATAGAAATGCTGCAGACAGAGGAGGAGAGAGAACTAAGACTAAAAAGAAATGAAGAAACTCTCCGAGAATTATCAGACTCAATTAGGAGATGCAACACAAGGATTATAGGTATACCAGAAGGAGAAGAGAAGGAGAAGGGGGCAGAAGGCCTATTCAAAGAAATAATAGCTGAGAACTTTCCAAACTTGGGAAGAGAGATGGAACTCCATGTGACAGAAGCCAATAGATCTCCAAACTTTATTAACACAAGAAGACCAACCCCAAGGCATATAGTAGTGAAACTAGCAAAAGTCAATGACAAAGAGAAAATACTAAGGGCAGCCAGGTGGAAGAAAATAACTTACAAAGGAAACCCCATAAGGCTATCAGCAGACTTCTCAGGAGAGACCTTACAGGCTAGAAGAGATTGGAATGAAATGTTCAAAAGCCTAAAGAACAAAAACCTGCAGCCAAGAATACTCTACACAGCGAAAATATCATTCAAATAGGATGGAGAAATAAAAACTTTCCCAGATAAATAAAAGTTAAGGGAGTTCATCACCACAAAACGTCCTCTTCAAGAAATGCTCAGGAAGAACCTCATTCCTGAAAAATCAAAAAAAGGAAAGGGGTTACAAAATCCAGAACAAAGGAGATAAACAGAAGGACAATAATACAAAGTAACAGCTCTCCATCAGGACAAAATGCAAAAGAAGCAGAAAACAAGTGATAAAATGGCAACAGTAGGCCCCCACATTTCAATAATCACTCTAAACATGAATGTATTGAACTCTCCAATCAAAGGCACAGAGTGGCAGGATGGATCAAAGAACAAGATCCAACAATGTGCTGCCTCCAGGACCACATCTCAGCCCCAAAGACAAACACAGACTCAGAGTGAAAGGATGGAAGACAATACTCCAAGCCAATAATGAACAAAAGAAAGCAGGTGTTGCCATACTTATATCAGACAAAGTAGACTTCAAAGCAAAGCTGATAAAGAAAGACAAAGAGGGGCAGTATATAATGATAAAAGGGACGCTCTACCAAGATGACATAACACTTATAAATATATATGCACCTAACACAGGAGCACCAAAATTCATAAAGAAACTATTAACAAAACTAAAAGGAAACATCAACAGAAATACAATAATAGTTGGGGACCTCAGCACCCCAGTAACACCAATGGACAGATGATCCAGACAGAAAATCAAAAAGAAATTATAGAATTAAATGAAAAATTAGATCAGATGGACCAAATACATATATATAGGACACTTCATCCAAAACAGCAGGTTACACATTCTGCTCAAGTGTACATGGAACATTCTCAAGGATACACCATATCTTGGGAAACAAAGCAAGCATCAATAAGTTCAAGAGGGTTGAAATAATATCAAGCATCTTTTCTGATCATAATGCTATGAAACTAGAAATCAACTACAAGAATAAAGCTGGGAAAGGGCCAAAAATGTGGAGACTAAACAACATGCTACTGAACAAACAATGGATTATTGAAGAAATTAAAGAAGAAATCAAATATTATCGGGAGACAAATGAAAATGAAAAAGCGCCATACCAAATGGTTTGGGATGCAGCAAAGGCAGTCCTAAGAGGGAAATTCATTGCAATACAGGCTCACCTCAATAAACTATAAAAATCTTACATAAACAACCTCAAATGACACCTAACGGAATTAGAAAAAGAAGAACAAACAAAGCCCAGTAGAAGGAGGGAAATAATAAAAATTAGAGCAGACATAAATTATATTGAAACAAAAAAGACAGTAGAAAGGATCAATGAAACCAAGAGTTGGTTATTTGAAAAAATTAACAAAATCGACAAACCCTAAGCCAGACTCACTAAAAAAAAAAGAGGGAAGTCTCAAATAAATAAAATTAGGAACGAGAGAGGAGAAATCACAACAGATATCAAAGAAATACAAGAGATCATAAGAAAATACTATGAAAAGCTATATGCCAACAAATTGAACAACCTAGAAGAAATGGACAAATTCCTAGACTCATACAACCTCCCCAAACTGAATCAGGAAGAAATAGAGAATCTGAATAGACCAATCACAAGTAAAGAAATAGAGACAGTAATCAAAAACCTCCCCCAAAAATAAGAGTCCAGGACCAGACGGCTTCTCTGGAGAATTCTACCAAACATTCAAAGAAGATTTAATACCTATCCTTCTCAAACTATTCAAGAAACTAGAGGAAGATGGAGCACTCCCTAATACATTCTATGAAGTCAAAATCACCCTGATCCCCAAACCTGACAAGGACAACACAAAGAAGGAAAACTACAGGCCAATATCACTGATGAACAAAGACGCAAATATCCTCAACAAAATTTTGGCAAACCGAATACAGCAATATATCAAAAAGATTATACACCATGATCAAGTGGGATTTATACCAGGGACACAGGGATGCTTCAATGTCCTCAAGTCAATCAACGTGATACACTACATTAACAAAATGAGAAAGAGAAACCACATGATCATCTCAATAGATGCAGAGAAAGCATTTGACTAGATCCAACATCCATTTATGATAAAAACCCTCAATAAAATGGGTATAGAAGGAAACTACCTCAACATAATAAAGGCCATATATGACAAACCCACAGCCAACATCATACTTAAGGGGCAAAAACTGAAAGCCATCCCTCTGAGAGCAGGAACGAGACAAGGGTGTCCACTTTCACCACTCTTTTTCAACATAGTACTGGCGGTGTTGGCCACAGCAATTTGGCAGAAAAAAGAAATAAAAGGAATCCAAATAGGCAATGAAGAAGTAAAACTCTTGCTGTTTGCAGACGATGTGATCGTATACATAGAAAACCCCAAAGAATCCATAGGAAAACTATTAGAAACAATCAACAGCTGCAGCAAAGTTGCAGGGTATAAAATCAGCATACATAAATCATTAGCATTTCTATATGCTAACAATGAACTAACAGAAAAAGAACTCAAGAACTCAATCCCATTCACAATCGCAACAAAAAGAATAAAATACCTTGGCATAAATTTAACCAAGGAAGTGAAAGATCTATACAACGAAAACTACAAGACTTTCTTGAAAGAAATTGATGATGACATCAAGAGATGGAAAGACATTCCATCCACATGGATTGGAAGAATAAATAGTTAAAATGTCCATATTACCTAAAGCAATCTACAGAATCAATGCTATCCCAATCAGAATCCCAATGACATTCTTTACAGAAAATGAACAAAGAATCCTAAAATTCATATGGGGCAACAAAAGACCCCGATTTGCTAAAGCAATCCTGAGTAAGAAGAACAAAGCCGGAGGCATCACAATCCCTGACTTTAAATCATACTACAAAGCTACAGTAATCAAAACAGCATGGTACTGGTACAAAAACAGGTGCACAGATCAATGGAACAGAATTGAAAGCCCAGAAATGAAATCACACATCTATGGACAGCTAATCTTCGACAAAGGTGCTGAGGGCCTACAACGGAGAAAAGAAAGTCTCTTCAACAAACGGTGCTCGGAAAACTGGACGGCCGCATGTAAAAGAAAGAAAATTGACCATTGTTTTTCACCATTCACCAAAATAAACTCAAAATGGATCAAAAACCTAAAGATTAGGCCTGAAACAATAAGTCTGCTAGAAGAGAATATAGGCAGTACACTCTTTGACATCCGTTTCAAAAGAATCTTTTCGGACACCATAACTCCTCAGACGTGGGAAATAATAGAAAGAATAAACAATGGGACTTCATCAGACTAAAGAGCTTCTTCAAGGCAAGGGAAAACAGGATTGAAACAAAAAAACAGCCCACTAATTGGGAAAAAATATTTACAAGTTACTTATCCGACAAAGGGTTAATCTCCATAATATACAAAGAGCTCACACAGCTCAACAACAAAAAAATCAAACAACCCCATCAAAAAATGGGCAGGAGACTTGAACAGACATTTCTCCAAAGAAGATATTCGGATGGCCAATAGACACATGAAAAGATCCTCATCATCACTAATCATCAGGGAAATGCAAATCAAAACTACACTAAGATATCACCTTACACCAGTTAGAATGGCAAAAATATCCAAAACCAAGAGTGACAAATGGTGGAGAGGTTGTGGAGAAAAAGCAACCCTCATACATTGTTGGTGGGAATGCAAACTGGTGCAGCCACTATGGAAAACACTATGGAGATTTCTCAAAAACTTAAAAATAGAAATACCTTATGACTCAGCCATCCAACTACCGGGTATCTATCCAAAGAACGTGATATCAGCAATTCCAAAAGTCCCATGCACCCCTATGTTCAGCGCAGCATTATTTACAATAGCCAAGACATGGAAGCAACCTAAGTGCCCAGCAACTGACGATTGGATAAAGACAATATGCTATGTATATGCAACGGAATACTACTCAGCCATAAAAAGTACAAAATCGTCCCTTTCACAACAACATGGATGAACCTTGAGGGTATTACGTTAAGTGAAATAAGCCAGACAGAGAAAGATGAACTCTGTATGACTCCACTCATAGGTGGAAGTTAACATATAGACAAGGAGAACTGATCGGTGGTTACCAGGGCAAAGGGGAGGTGGGGAGAGGGCACAAAGGGTGAAGTGGTGTACCTACAACGTGACTAAAAATAATGTACAACTGAAATTTCACAAGGTTGTGAACTATCCTAATCTTAATAAAAAAAAACAAACGTCCATTTCCCTGGCCAGGAGGAGGCTCACAGTGTTGCCCGACCGTCATCCTGACCTCATTCAAGAACACTGTCGTGGAAGGGAAGCCCTCTCCCTGTTCGTCTCTCAGCCCTCCTCCCTCCCACCCCGTCCCTGGGGCCTGCTGAGCTTTCTGGCTCTATGGACTTACCTCTGCTGGGCTGTTCAGCTGAGCGGATGCATCCAAGACGTGGCCTTTTGTGTCCTGCTACGTAATATCAGAGGAGTATGATTAATCACACTTTAAATTAAAAATACAGTTTTTATTAGGGAGAAAAATCCCTGCTCCATCAAAGCTTATGTATGAAAAATGAAGCCCCCATGTTGACTATTGTCTTTATCTGGGGATAGGCACCACATTTAAAGGGTGACACGAGAGCTGGAAACCAAGAGGAGAATGTGTGGGGCCGGGAGACACCTTTCACATCGTTTTCCTTCCTGGATGGGCCACGGTTGAGTTGATGCAACGTGCAAATTACAGAACATGTTTACCGCATATTACACGCTTTGATTGGTTACAACTATCTTAAGGAATAAAATACCTTACCTACGTTTCTCAGGATTTGGATTGATGATTTCTTTTTCATTTCGTAAAATAATGTTTTAATGTGAGTAAGGAAAGAGGGTCCACTCCTCCGACTGGGACATAAGTGCCCACAACAAGTGCCATCCATCTTTTCACTCTTCGCTCTACAGGGCAATGATCTTTGAGGACCCATGTGCCTGCACGTATATAGGTGTGTGTGTTAAGCAGTGTGAGTGGGTTTGGTGGGCAGGAGCCCAGGGCTTTCCTATCCTAGGACCTGATGTCCCACAGGGGAACAGGGACACTCAGTCCTGTCCCCCTGTGCGTTCTCAGTGGCCACACATCGCCTTCTACCAAGCAGCCCCGGCTTTGAAGGATTGGCCCATCTCCATATGTTCACTCCATAATCATACTGAAAGGTCCATGTGCGTCCATGCATCTCTGTTTTTGTAGAACAGAGACCTAAAAGCAGACATTCTGCCACACAATGGATATACTCATTTCAGGGTTTGGTTGCTATTTCTGAGATCTATGCTTGCTTCATCGAGTTTGAGTCTTTGTTAATTCTCCCCAAATCGCCCCAAGACATAGCTGTATAGTTTTTAATTGTGACTCCTTCTAGTTGGGGCATGTGGGACACAGAGTCAACATGGCCTAATGAGCGGTGCGACGTCCAAGCCCAGAATCCGAACCCTGGGCCACAAAGCGGACGGCAGGAACTTAACCCCACGGCCATGGGTCCAGCTCCCACGTTTGAGGCTTGTTTGGGAAAGCAGGGACTCCAGAGACATTGGAGGTGGCACCTGAAGGGGGAGGCTGACAAGACAGGAGTCAGGCCATCAGGGTCTCTGGGAGTGGCCCATGGAGCCGAGAAGGGCCGGCCGAACACCCTCCCTCAGGTATCCCCCCCTACAGCATCTTCTGCCCCAAGTCCCGGAACACTCTTCTGCCAAGCCCCTTCCCAAGACACACCCCCGGCCCAGGGCCCCTCAGCCAGCCCGGCACACATCCTCCACGATTCAGCTTCTAGGTAGGGCAGCCAGGCCCTGCTTCCCAGCCAAAGGAGACTGTAGGCCAGGCCACTCCTTTCTGCACCAATCTCTCCCCTGTCTTAGTCCCCTTCTCAGGAAGAAACCTCTACATGCAGGTCAGGGCCACATCGATGTGCCCTTGAAGGTGTCCATCCAGATAAAGCTTTGAGTTGCATCACCAACAACACTTGAGCTTGTGTGAGCAAAGGAGACCTTTAGGAAGCAGAGCAGGGGCTGCTGGAGCTGCGGGCTGGGGAGAGCCTCGGTCAGGGCCTTTTGCCCTGGGCAGAGCCCGAGAAACACCCCTCAGCCTCCTCCACCAGCAACGCCCTGTCCCCCTGCCGCGACAGCCCACCTTGGGGTCCCTCACATTCAGTATGTGCAAGGGAGGGGACTCTGCTTCCTGCTAAACAGTCCAAAGGAAGGGAAGTGGGGAGCCCTCCCCTCCTTCCAAGTCAGCTTATGCGGGGTCCACTTCCTCCGAGGCTGTGGGGCAGGCCATGGGCGGCAATCTCTCTCTTCTCTGACACAGGATGGAGCCCCCCAGAGACCATAGGTCGTCACAGAGAGGAAACAGGACCTTCCCTGGAGGGAGGGAGAGGAGCTCCTCTGGACAGGGAATAAGCAAGGCTGGAGAGCAGGGGGACCACACAGAAGGGCTGCCATGGGCTGGGGCAGTGCCACAGCGGTTTCACTACACACACACACACACACACACACACACAGTTTTTACCCTCTGAGGTAATGGAAGTGTTACCTATCTTTATTACAGAAATACAGTCCCAGTATTGATGTATCCTAAAGTATGACATTGTACTCCACAAGCTTAGATAATGTTATGTGTCCATTAAATCACAATTGAGCTGGAACAATTTCTTAGAAAGGAGGAAAAGGCCACTTACAGAATGACAGAAGATATTTGCAAGTCACATTTCTGCTAAGGGGTGAACATCTAGAATATGTGAGAAACTCATACAACCCAAAACCCAAAGAAATAAATTTACCTCACTGAAAAATGGGCAAAGCAACTTGAACAGAGGTTTCTCCAAAGAAGACAGGTCAGTGGCCAAAGTCTAGGAAAAGATGTTGAACATCCATCACCCACCATAAACAAGTGCAAATCAAAACGAGATGTCACGTCACACCTGTTACCATGGCTCTCATCACACACTCGCGCAAAAGATAGTGTTGGCAAGCATGTGAAGACATTGGAACCCTGGTGTATCCTGTCGTGCTAAAGGTAACATTGTGCAGCTGCTATAGGAAACTCTATGGAGATTCCCCAGAAGGATTCAACCTGGAAATCACATACACTCCACTAATTCCATTCTTAGGTATATATCCTCCAAATTCCAAACAGGAACCTGAAGGGACACAGGCACTCCCATGTTCTTGGCAGTGTCGTTCACAAGAGCCAAGCTGTAGAAACGACCTAAGTGTCTGTCCACGGATGAAGGGGTACAGAAACTGGGGCACAGACTTAGAAGGTGTAGCCGCCCCTGACGTAGGAAGCGTTAATAATCACTGGAAAAGGCTTGCCAACAAACTGTGACCCGGAGGTGAGAAGGCCAGTTAGACAATGATGGGTAAGACCTCCAGGGGGAGGCAACCCAAGCCAGGCACCAGTCGCCCGGGGGCACAGACAGAGACACAATATCAGGCGCAAGAGGGGCCGTTGCCTAGGAGGCCTTGCATGCTCCGAGATAAAATATAGGAGCACAGCAATAACATGATAATATCAAAACAGAGGCCGAGGGAGGGCTCCTTGAGAAATCACTAAGAATTCTTGGCATTCACAAATTACATTGTTCAGAACACCTGTGTATGTTTAACAGATGTAAGCTATGTATACGTTGAAACACTGGTTATAATAAACTCAGAGTGGCCATCAGCCCTCTCTGCATCTATCCTGATGTGTACATTGGATTGCAACACCGGCACAAGGCAATATTATTTTGCCTTTGTAAAGAAGGAAATTCTGCCATAGGACACGACGTGGATGAATCCAGATGACATTATGTTAATGGAAGAAGACAGTGACAGAGGGATAAAGAATGCATGGTTCCACTCCTGAGGGCTATCTAAAACAATCAAACTCACAGAGGCAGAGACTACGACGGTGCTTGTCTGGGAGTGGCGGAGGAGAAAACGGTGAGCCGCGTTTCCACGGCTCATACAGTACACAAAGTGTATTGAGGGAATCCTTTCATGACACGAACAACAGAACATTTTATGAAGTAGAAAGCTGCCTAACACTGTTGCCCTGCCCTGGCCCTGGTCCTGCCCTCCACTCTCCTCATATTTGTATACTCAACATATTTATACTTGAATCCAAATTTGCGAGTTATTCTAAAGACAGGATCACCCTAACTGGGCAGTTACTTTGGACTGAACATGAATAATTCTCCCTGCCCTTTCCAATGTTTGAGGGGATGATTTCAATGGCTGCCTAGTGTTCCTTATCATGTCTCGTACATAACTAGCTGTTTCCATTGTCCCTGTCATCATCTTCCTCTATCAAACATCTCTGGATGGTGTCTGGAAGTGGAGTTTAATTGATCGCAGCTCTAGACAGCTTCCAAATCTAGAATGCTTCACGGAGCTTCCGGAGCACTTTCACTTTCTCCTTTGCACTTCGGGTGGCAGGCGTTGACACCAAAACTCATCTCCCCCTCTACATTGGGAGCTCCTTCCAGGGCAAGATGCCTCTCCGTCACTTCTGCCACCAACTCTGCACAGTGCCTGACATATGGGAAAACCTCAACAAAGATTCAAAACACACAACAAATCTAGACAAGAGACTCATTGTTGCAGAGAACTTCAACTGTCCATCAAAATCCATCCTCCACTTCTTGGGGCACGGGGCTGCATGCCGTGGTCCAGCCTCCGTGGTGGCCGATGACTACTTCTTTGCCGAGGGAAGAGAAAAGGAACTGACTGGTGCCGCTCTGGACCCGGCTGATAACATCCTCCTGCGTGAATTTCCTTCTGTTCTTTCCAATCATGCTGATGGATGCAGATGAGGATCATGTCCTAGGGAGGGAGAAGGCACACGATGGAAGAACGATGTGTTCCTGAAGGCCATGTGAAAGATTGTGGTCCCTCCATTCTGAACACCCACCATGCACTGGTATCTGGGAAAATAGATAGTGCTATGCTCCTGTAATTTGGGCTGAGTTTCGATAACTCATCACATGCCAGCAAAAGTCTCAGTCACAGGACTAACTTTAGTCGTGATCCACCTAGCACAATCCAAATGATGGAAGTCTATTTGGCTCTAAGGACAGAGCCAGTCAGTGGTGGGATGGATCTTCATTCCACACCTGTGCCACGAGCATGCAAGAGTGCTGCTGCTGAAAAGACCCGACAAGCTCGTGCCCCCAGATAAAGATCTGGAAGGGAAGCTGGCCAAAACCACGAAATGAAAACCACAGGAATGAAAGGAGCAGACGCCACCAGGAAAACAAGCCCATGCTGCTATGGAGCGCCAGGTCCAGAAGGAGAGGGGCCTGGAAGGGCTGCCACGAGGTGACATTCATATTTGCAGCAGCATGACAAGGAGCCAGCCCTGCCTCAATCCAGGGCTCCATAGCCTGTAGGAACGCCCAGCAGTGCAGACTCTTGGAGGCACAAGTGAGGTTGGTCAGAGAGGAGGTTAGAGAGCAGGGCAGCGTGGCTAGAAGGAGCTTGGCTGGAGAGTCAGGGAGGGAGGAGAGCGGAGGCCAAGGCCAGGGCCAGGGGCAGGGCAACAGCGTTAGGCAGCTATTGTTATTGCTGTGTGACAACCTTTCCCCATCTTTATGGGCTCAACCAACGAACGTTGATTATGTCACAGTGGCACTGGACCAGGACTCCAGCAGCACTCAGCTGGGAGCCTCTGCCAGATGCTCTCAGGGAGTCAGGCTGTGCTCTGAACTGAGGCAGGATCTGCTTCCCTCCCCCTCTGAGCGCACTCTGGGTCCTAGAGGGACCCCTTGCAACTGGAGGCCTGCGTGCCCCTCTGTCGGTGGGTCTCCTTCAGGGCCAGGCCTCAGCAGCCTCTCTAGAGCACAACCCAGAACACACAGGCCTGTTCCCCAGAGTGAGGGATCAGAGAGAGATAGAGAAACAGCTGAGAGTGAGCAGGAGGAGAGCCCTGGACTGTTTGGGACCCAGTCTCAGAACTGGCTTCGCATCACTCTGCCCTGTTCCACCGAGTAGAAGGGAATCACGAACTTCAGGCCACACTCAAGGGGAGTGGATTCCAGCAGCATGTGTAGACCGAGCAGAGGGGATCACAGGAGGCCATTGAGGGAGAAGGAGAAGACCTCACAGGCTCAATGCCCTGGGCAGAATCACAGTCTAGTTCAAGGTGGAGCCAGGTGTAAACCCAGCTAGGCATCCTCAAGGATGGGGCCCTGGCTGCTCCCAGGCTTCTTCAGGGCGCTGTGAAAATGCGGTGCTGCTCTAACTGCAGTCAGACATGGAGAGGGCAGGGGGCTGAGACTGAGAAGTCGGCAGCCTGGTCGTGCATTTGGCAAGTTTCTGCCTGAGGATGAGCCCAGGGCAGGCGAACACTTGAGTGTTCCCCATCCATGTCACGCCTAGGGTGGAGGGAGCAGGGGCCACCTTTGCTGAGCTCATGCTTATGCACTTCTGAACTCAATCCCACACTGGAGAATTGGGAAACTGAGGCCCATAAACAGGTAAACACTGGCCCACGGCACATGACAGACAAGAGTCCCAGCAGAAGGAAGTATTCTGATATTCTAGGGCAAGACTGGAACCCTTCCAATAGGCTTTGCGGTGGACAACAGAAACCGTCAGTTCTTGGGAAGCTCTTGCCCATCCCTTCCTCTGTGGAAGCTGTTTCCTCCTGGGCATCCAGGACTTGAGCCGTGACACACACGTACACACAGAGACTTTAGATGGAAGGACGGACTATGGGGTGGGCTCAGAAGAGAGGCAGACACAGGGGAGGAGAGGAGAGGAAGAAAAAAGCGGTTAGAGGTATTCCCTACATGGGACACCGCTCCTCCAATTTCACAGGTATTTTCCCACTCGGGCCTGAGGGCATCTCCAAGGAGTATGGGCTAGGATAATCCCCCCCATGCAGACTGGAGGCAGAATGGCCCCACGAGGCACGATGGCTTCTCCAGGATGAGGAACAGGGAAGAAGGAGCACTTGTGTCTGCGTCTGTCTCAAAGCTGGGACCCTGGCTGCACCCAGACCTTCTCGGAGGCCTGTGGAGACAGGTGGTTTGGGGATCCTGGGGACACATATGATACTGCATGGAAAAGTGGGCGAGCAGTGCCCTGCCCAGAGGACTGCTTGAATGGGTGGTATGAGGGGAAGTGGCTCAGATCACCGTGGTCTCCAGGCAATGATGTAACCTCTTTCACAACAATGCCCACAGTGCAGGGGCCTCCTGTAAACAGGCACCCAGATCCCCACACTCAGCTCACTTGGCTGGAGACAGCTGCTACGGAAAGATGTTTTCCTGCTGTATCCTGCCTTACCACGTCTATGGTCCCCAGAAGACCTGGAGCCATAACCTTTTTACTCGTTTTAAAGGGTGGCTCACCTCTCATACGCCACACCTATGGCCGTTTGCCAGGAGGTCATCAAAGGTAACACGAGGGGGCCTACATCGGGCTATCCAGCTCAGGCCACCTCTGTGAGCCCCCACTGAACGGCCCCCACCCTCTCCCTTCCGTGGGGGGGATCCTCACTTGGCGGGAACTGCTGGGTGTACAGCTGATCACCTGGTGCTGCTGCCATCTTCACATCCCAGGACAGGGCTGGCACCATGGAAAGGGGATTCCCAAGTTGCCTCTTAACTGGGCCAAGTTTCCTTCAATTCTTTTTCTGGTGGGAGTCACCGTCGTTTATAGCATTACGTAGTTTCAGGGGTTCATCATTATATTGCGATTTCTGTGTAGATGACATCGTGTTCACCACATAACGACTAATGACAATCCATCACCACACACATGTGCCTAATCACCCCTGTCACCCTCCTCCCTCCCCACTTCCTCTCTGGAACCCCCAATCCAAAGCCTATCTCCTGTGATTGTTTGCTGCCGTCATCCCTGATTTATGAGAGTAGTCACAAGGCTATTGGACTTTCTCCCCCTGAATTATTTCACTTAGCATAATACCCTCCACGCCCATCCATGCTGTCACAGAAGGCCAGATCTCCTCCTTTCGGATGACTGAGTAGTATTGCACGGTGTATATATGCCACATTTTCCTCATGGGTAACTAGGTTGCTTCCAAGTCTTGGCTATTGTCAAATATGCTGCAAGTTACACAGGCATGCTGACATCTTTATGCATTCGTGTTTTCACATTCTTGAACACATACCCTGTGGTGGAATAGCTGGGTCATACTGTAGTTCCATTCTTAATTTTCAGAGGAATCTCCATCCTGTTTTTCGTACTGGCTGCATGGGTATGCACTCCAACCAGCAGCGTAGGCAGGGTCCCTGGTCTCCACATCCTCTGCAACACATGTTTTGTCCTGTCTTGTTCATTAGAGCCATTCTGATGACTGTGACATGAGATCTTGTGGTAGTTTTGATTTCAACTTCCCTAAGAAGTGGTGAGATTGAACATCTTTTCATGCGCCTGTTGGCCATCTGTCTATGTGGGTCTGGAGTGGAGAGAGTCACCGAGGTGTGAGTGCCCCCGAAGTCAGTCAGCCAGTGCTCTGAGGCTTCCTGCCTGGCTGCCGGGCACTGTCTTTACAGGTTGTTCCTCAGGAGGTCGGAAAGGACAAGACACATCAGTCCTTCCTCTCCCTGACTATACAGGAAGGGATGATGCGGCACCCGGCCGACACAAGCCAGCGCTGGTCCTGGGTGAGTGCAGGTGCTCAGCACACCCAGAACCCAGGGCCCCAGGACACCAAAGACAACCCTAGGTCCTACAAGGCCCTGGTACCAGTCCTGCTCCAGAAGGAATCTGTCTCCCCATCTCTGACCCCAACCTGCCCGCACTGCCCAGCTCCTGTCTTGGCCACGTTCAAAGTCACTGTCACCATAACTCTACGAATCCCAGAAAAGAGACTTTTCTCCCATTTCACCTCATGTTTGCTCAAGGGGATCGTTGCATTTTTCTACACATTTTCCTCTTTCACCCCATCCCCAAGTGTCCATGATGACCTCACAATCCTTCCACACTTTCTCCATGTCTCACACAGCCTCATGATGGACAAGGATGCCTTTCCCCAAAAGGATGTGTGGCTCTTGGGACATATGCATTGCTCTGTCTTTTGCCCTCCTGAGGAACACTTGCCCATGGCCCCTCCAGGTCAGGGGCTGGGGCCTCACTGAGCTGCACGACATTTTGGATGGCAGACCATGGACGAGACTGATTCAGCCCTTCACAGCTGTGGGACCTCCTGTTGTCTTTTCATCAGTGCTGCACTGAACGTCCTGCCTGTCCTCCTGTCCCAATGCATCCCCCCGCAGGGAAAGCCCCCGTCTTCTCCTCTCTGCAGTGGGCTCTTCTGTCAGAAACCCCAGGGCTGATGCTCTTAACACACACAGGTGCTGTCAATTCTCCGGTAACACCTTGATCTGCTACTGGTACTGATACTAACACATTCGTTCATTCCCCTGTCTGATTCTACCCACAAGACCAGAAGTGTTTCCTACTCTGGACACTCCTGTCCCACCTCTTGCTAGAAGTCACTGGGAGCTTGAGGCATTGCTCTGACGGCCAGCCCCAAACCTCCTGGTACCTAGGATGCTGTCTCTGACGCTGAGCCTCTCCTCTGTGCCACCCCAGGCTCTCGACACATCCACAATGGAGAAGAGATCGTTTCCCCGGCTGTGGACGGTTCACAACACTCCACTCGAGCGTCTGGTGGCTCACCTTGTGCCCGCCTTCCTGCTGTGCGACACCACTTTTATCCACAGCTTCCTGTTGACATACACAGATGTGGCCACCACACAAGAGGTGCTAGATGAGTTCTTTAATAGGTGAGTGCCCTGCCCTCCCCAGGACTCTGCGGCTCCAGCTACCTGCATGCTGGGAGTCTTGGGGAGGTCCGCGTACCTCTCTGAGCCTCAGTTTGCTCCTCTGAATAATGGGGAGAACAGAGGAACAACCACCAAGGGCTATTGTAGGGACTCAATGAGCTCCTGCCTGGACGGCCCTTTGGAGAAGCTGAGCCCTATGAAAGGTCAGCTGGATCGGCCCTCCAGGGCTCCGTGCTAGGTAGGAGTTAGACAGTCACAAAAGACTCCTCAGGCAGCTGCCATCCAGTACAGTCAATGTGATGCCCTCCTGTCTCCTCTAGTTACAGATTCATCCTCTTTTGTAGAGTGGAAGACGCGCCCACCCGCCTATGGAAAAAGTGAGTGGGCACTGGATCAAGTGGGAGGGCCTCCCCTCTCCACACTGTGAGGGGAGTGTGGGGCCTGTGATCGGGTTGCTGGCAGCACCCGCCATCCCAACATCTTGTGATTCCTTCGGGCCGGCAGAGTTCTGACGGCTTCTCAAAGAAGAGAAGACAGCAGTCCAGGAGAGCTCTGGAGGGGGCTGTGGGCGCTGTGGGAGCCCAGGGGGGAGTGGAGGATGCTCCTACAGCACCCAGATGCATCCAATGCCCATCCCAGTCCCGCCTCCACTCCCCATCGTGGGACACAGAACAGGAGGTGTCTGAGCATCCTGCTCACTCATCTGGTGGAACCTCCACGGTGGGGGCTCCGCTGCGTCCCAGCGAGCCCACTCCCTGCTCAGGGGCCAAATGATACCCTCCGTGTCAGCCCCTAGCAGGAGGGGAATGTCACCCACATGGGTCACCTAGTGAATCAGGCAGCACAGAGGCACAGGAGCTAAAGGCTGAGGTGTTTGGAGGGCAGTAGGAAGCATGGGCGGGAGACAAAGGCCATTGTTCCCTCATCGGCCAGATATTCACTGCACCCTACTGTGAACCAATGTGTGCAAGAACAGAGCAGATGGCCCCATGCCCTTCCCTCCTGGACTGGCATCCCAGTGGGATGTGCCAGGAGACACTCGAGGACTGTGTCAGGCTTCCCTGAGGAAAAGGATGGGTGATCACACCAGGGACCGAGTGCTCTCACTTTCCAAGGTGTTATCCCAGCCTCTCCTTGGAGACGCGACCTGTTCTGCCAAACTGGCCAGGTCGCACGCGCACGGAAAGTGGGACTGGCCCCTGGACAGGCAGGAGCAGGAGACACTGGAGCCCAGGCCCCCACGGAGGTACCCTGGGAGGGCAGTGTGGAAGGAGAGGCCGGTTCTCTGACTCCGCTGCCCACCTGTCTCTCCTCAGGGCCTTGGCCTTCATTCTCAGCATGTGGATGGAATCCTATCCCCAGTACTTTTTCCAGCCCCCAGACTTTCCGAGCTTGAGAAGGGTATTGGCCTTCCTTGCGTTCAGCATGCCAGGCTCGCAGGTGGAGCATCAAGCTCGCCTTCTGCTTTCACAGTTGCTGCACCCTGAGCCCAGCGAGGCAGAGAGTCAGGGTGAGCAGGACACGGGCTGTGTGACACAGGCGTGTGTGGAGGCAATGTGGCCGGGCCGTTCAGCACAGAGCCTTCAGAGGCTGGGGTTAGGCTGGGAGCAATGAGCTGGCTCCCATCACAATTCCCACGGACTCCAGATACGGGAGACCTTCTGGAGGGTGGTTCGTGTACTGAGTCTCCCTGATTGGTGAGCCGTTTCCCTTCCGTGGGAGAAACATGGAAAGACAGTCACGTTTGGTTTCCCTGTGTGTGTTTGTCCGTGTGTGTGTGTGTGTCTGTGTGTGTATGTGTGTGTGTGGCATGGTTACTTTGGGGTATCTTTTTTTTTCACCATTCACCCATGTTAATTCTTGATTGCAGTGACAGTACTTTATAACCTTACATAAATATCAAGTGTACAGCCTTATATATTTCGATTTCTGCGTAGATTACAGCAGGTCCCCCACCCAAAGACTAATTACAATCCGTCACCACACACATGTGCCTTGTCATGTGGATGTGGTTTTCTCTTCTTGGATCTGCAGCACCAGCTCCTGAGAAAGATCCCAACCCAGATGAACATCGCCCCCCTTCTCCAACTCTAGTGCCCACCACACCTCAGAGCCACAGATCGACGTCCAGCGCCGCAGCCGCCTCGAGTCTCAGCCTGGATTGCACTTCAAGCAATGGAAAGACCATTCACGTCCTCCCAGCAACGAGCCTCAGCCCCTGCACCGTGGTCCCACCACTGATTTCCGCCCCTTCCCCTTTACCACCAGTTCATTAAAGTTCTGTTTTGTCTTGCACATGCTTAATGCTTGCCTTTAATTTTTCTTGTGATGTTCACTTCAACAGGATGTCATTCCTGGATCCTTTCCAAATGTCCATTTCCCTGGCCAGGAGGACGCTCACAGTGTTGCCCGACCGTCATCCTGACCTCATTCAAGAACACTGTCGTGGAAGGGATGGCCTCTCCCTGTTCTTCTCTCAGTCCTCCTCCCTCCCACCCCGTCCCTGGGGCCCGCTGAGCTTTCTGACTCTATGGACTTACCTCTGCTGGGCTGTTTAGCTGAGCAGACGCATCCAAGACGTGGCCTTTTGTGTCCGGCTACGTAATATCAGAGGAGTATGATTAATCACTTTTTAAATTCAAGAAAACAGTTTTTATTAGGGAGAAAAATCCCTGCTCCATCAAAGCTTATGTATGAAAAATGAAGCCCCCATGTTGACTATTGTCTTTATCTGGGGATAGGCACCACATTTAAAGGGTGACACGAGAGGTGGAAACCAAGAGGGGAATGTGTGAGGCCGGGAGACACCTTTCGCATCGTTTCCCTTCCTGGATGGGCCACGGATCAGGTTATGCAATGAGCAAATTACAAAATATGATTATCGCATATTACACGCTTAGATTGATTACAAATATCTTAAGGAATAAAATACCTTATCTACGTTTTTCAGAATTTGGATTGACAATTGTTTTTCATTTACTAAAATAATGTTTTAATGTGAGTAAGGAAAGAGGGTCCACTCCTCCGACTGGGAAATAAGTGCCCACAACAAGTGCCATCCATCTTTTCACTCTTCGCTCTACAGGGCAATGATCTTTGAGGACCCATGTGCCTGCACGTATATAGGTGTGTGTGTTAAGCAGTGTGAGTGGGTTTGGTGGGCAGGAGCCCAGGGCTTTCCTATCCTTGGACCTGATGTCCCACAGAGGAACAGGGACACTCAGTCCTGTCCCCTTGTGCGTTCTCAGTGACCACACATCACCTTCTACCAAGCAGCCCTGGCTTTGAAGGACTGCACCATCTCCAATTGTTCACTCCATAATTGTACTGGAATGTACATCTGTTTTTGTAGAACAGAGCCCTAGAAGCAGACGTTCTGCCAACAACTGATACACCCATCTGGTGGGTTGGCTGCCATTTCCGACGTCTAGGCTTGCTTAACAAAATGAGAAACAAAAACCACATGATCATCTCAATAGATGCAGAGAAAGTATTCAACAAGATCCAACATCCATTTATGATAAAAACACTCAATAAAATAGATATAGAAGGAAAGTACCTCAACATAATAAAGGCCATATATGACAAACCAACAGCCAACATCATACTCAATGGACAAAAACTGAAACCCATCCCTCTCAGAACAGAAACAAGACAACGGTGCCCACTTTCACCACTCTTATTCAACATAGTAGTGGAGGTTTTGGCCAGAGCAATTCGGCAGGAAAAAGAAATAAAAGGAATCCAAATAGGCAACAAAAAAGTAAAACTCTCACTGTTTGCAGATGACATGATCTTATATATAGAAAACCCCAAAGAATCCATAGAAAAACTATTAGAAACAATCAACAACTACAGCAAAGTTGCAGGGTATAAAATCAACATACATAAATCAGTATCATTTCTGTATGCTAACAATGAACTAACAGAAAAAGATCTCAAGAACTCAATCCCATTCATGATCGCAACAAACAGAATAAAATACCTTGGGAGAAATTTAACCAAAGAAGTGAAAGATCTATACAATGAAAACTACAAGACCTTCTTGAAAGAAATCGACGACAACATAAAGAGATAGAAAGACATTCCATGCACATGGATTGGAAGAATAAACATAGTTAAAATGTCCGTACTACCTAAAGCAATCTACAGATTCAACGCTATCCCAATCAGAATTCCAATGTCATTCTTTACAGAAATTGAACAAAGAATGCTAAAATTCATATGGGGCAACAAAAGACCCAGAATTGCTAAAGCAATCCTGAGAAAGAAGAACAAAGCGGAGGCATCACAATCCCTGACTTCAAAACATACTACAAAGCTACAGTAATCAAAACAGCATGGTACTGGTACAAAAACAGATGCACAGATCAATGGAACAGAATTGAAAACCAAGAGATAAAACCACACATCTATGGACAGCTAATCTTTGACAAAGGAGCTGAGGGCCTACAATGGAGGAAAGAAAGTCTCTTCAGCAAATGGTGCTAGGTAAACTGGACAGCCACATGTAAAAGAATGAAAATCAACCATTCTTTTTCACCATTTACTAAAATAAACTCAAAATGGAGCAAAGACCTAAAGATTAGGCCTGAAACAATAAGTCTTCTAGAAGAGAATATCGGCAGTACACTCTTTGACATCAGCTTCAAAAGAATCTTTTCGGACACCATAACTCCTCACATGAGGGAAACAATAGAAAGAATAAACAAATGGGACTTCATCAGACTAAAGAGCTTATTCAAGGCAAGGGAAAACAGGATTGAAACAAAAAAACAGCCCACTAATTGGGAAAAAATATTCACAAGTTATTTATCCGACAAAGGGTTAATCTCCATAATATACAAAGAACTCACACAACTCAATAATAAAAAATCTAACAACTCAATTACAAAATGGGCAGGGGGCATGGACAGATATTTCTCCAAAGAAGATATACGGATGGCCAATAGACACATGAAAAGATGCTCATCATCACTAATCATCAGGGAAATGCAAATCAAAACTACACTAAGATATCACCTTACACCTGTTAGAATGGCAAAAATATCCAAAACCAAGAGTGACAAATGGTGGAGAGGCTGTGGAGAAAAGGGAACCCTCATACACTGTTCGTGGGAATGCAAACTGGTACAGCCACTATGGAAAACAGTATGGAGATTCCTCAAAAAGTTAAGAATATAAATACCTTATGACCCAGCCATCCCACTACTGGGTATCTACCCTAAGAACCTGAAATCAGCAATTCCAAAAGTTCCATGCACCCCTATGTTCATCACAGCATTATTCACAATAGGCAAGTCATGGAACCATCCTAAGTGCCCAGCAACTGATGATTGGATAAAGAAGATGTGGAAGATATATACAATGGAATACTACTCAGCCAAAAAAAGGACAAAATCGTCCCATTCACAACAAAATGGATAGACCTTGAGGGTATTATGTTGAGTGAAAGAAGCCAGACAGAGAAAGATGAACTCTGTATGACTCCCCTCATAGGTGGTAGCTAACATATAGACAAGGAGAATTGATCGGTGGTTGCCAGGGGAAAGGGGGGTGGGGGGAGGGCAATAGGGGTGAAGTGGTGTACCTACAACATGACTAATAATGATGTACAACTGTAATTTCACAAGGATGTTAACTTTCATAACCTTAATGAAAAAAAAAACAAAAAATGTGGCAACAATGAACAGAAACAACTGATTGAGCTAACAATCAGAGATAGAGAGGGAAATCAGGGAGGACAGCTCACAGAAGAAGTGATTGATTATATTGAAACCCTGAAAAGAATGTTTAATAGCAGAACATGTGAGTAGCAAAGAACGTGCTGCTCCCCATGCACATGCTACAACTAGTAGCATGGCACAGAGTTCCTGTGACACAGCAACTGTGTAGAGCAGAGGGTTGCAATGGGCCACAAAGCGGTCATTGGGCATCACAGCAAATAGAATTGATTTAGTCACTACAAATGTGCAAAAGAAAAAGGATTGCACCATACATCTTGAAAATGGAATACTTTTGTCTTCTGCAAGTAGCTTCAGAGCATTGTGGGAACAATGATAGAAGAATAGTAGAAATCCACATAGAGGTGGCTGAGAAAAAAGTACACGGGGGTGTGTAGTTAGTGTTAATTTTGATGATCACAATCATTCCAAGATTCCCTATCACACTGAAGCTGTAAATGGCCAGAAATACCAAGAAGAGGAGAATTTGCAGTGCCGGGTAGTCTGAGAAGCCAAAGAGAGTAAGTCTGACCCCATCAGTTATATTTATCTCTGCCAGAAACATGTTTCCTGATGGTAAGATCTGAAAGTCAGTCTTGGAAATAATACATTATGGAAAGCAATTGACACATGAAGCATACTTCACTCTCCCCTGTGTATAGCATAAGGTGAAACAAAATAGATCTGTGTTATAATCCTGTTAGGTGTTATGTATCCAAGATAGGAATATCTAATGTTTCAGAAAAGAATTACTAGTTAATTTTACTTCCTCAAAACTTATAAAACTTAATTCTGTTCATGTTCTGAAATATGACTTTAAAGACTTACAAATGGAATAATATGAACTCAGGAAAATTAGGTGGTAACATGTAATCAAATCCTCATGTAAGACATTCTTATCTCACTGATTTTGTGCATTGCACAAAGAAAGGCCTAGAAAAATGAAAAGAAAATGTTTTTTATGTCCTACAATTACTAATGACAGGCAAAGCATCTAAAATAACTTCTATAGTTGGAATGAATTTTTATAAAAAGATGTGCATATATTGTGATATAAAGAAAGAATTGTCTGTATACTTAATCATATCCATATTTTAAATATCAGTTTAGCACTTTAATGGCCATTCCTATTTTGACTACATAAGTCAAATATCAAAGTAAATAATTACTTATGTTTTTCAACGAAGAATTTCTATTGAACTGCCTTTTTCTACAGGTAAGCACACAGAAGCCTGAATAAGTCATGACTTCTTCAGTGACAGATAGATATCAGATGATCAACCTACAGGTAGAACTCAGATTCTTAAATTCACAGCCATGTACCCATCACTCTATTCCAGGCTCTGACGTACATGATAAATTGAGATATTCACATTTTTATTTTGTAAAGACCACATTTTCACAATTTTTTGCTAATTCTTTTGACCATTTTAAAGACAATCTTCATACTATAAAACTGTGAAAACCAGTCCAATGAATGTGTTGAGGGCCACAGAGCTGTTCTGAAGATCAACGTCAAGATGAAATGTAGAGAATGGGAGTTAGAGAAACATCCTTGTTCAGGAATAAGTATGATAAGTACCCTTAAACATTGAGAAAGACTCTTCCCTTTTCCAGACCCTTCTTTCCTCTCTCTGTAAGATTCTAAGAATACTCGTTCTGTCTCCCATTACCTGCCAAGAATGTAGATGAGTGTTAAGATATCTCCACACTCTAAAGACATTTATGATAAAGGAATTCTTAAGACAGAGAGAATGGTGGGGTTTATCAAATTGGTTACGAGGTAAAACCGCCAGTTAAATTTTAATCTCATATAGATAACGAATTTTTGCTATAAGTATGGACAGACTCATACTAAAAATTCATTCATTGTTTATCTGAAGTTCAAGCTAAATTTAGCATTCTGTATGTTTGTTGGCTAGATCTGGCAATCCTATATCCAGAACAACTCAGAATGTTATGGTCAGGAACACATCCCAGTTCTTCTGGAACTTTCCTCTTTTTGATACTGTAAATCAAGCATGCAAGGAATCCCTTCAACTATAATTCTTTATAATGAAGATTTTTCTCAGACTATCATTTCTGGTAAGGTCATCTCTGTTTCTGCAACTCTAGAACCAGACGGTTCCAGATATTCCATCACTAAAGGTGAGAGGCCCCAGATAACACAGAATTCTCAATGGCCCTGTTTGTTCAGATATCCAAGGATTTAAAAATCAATCAGAAGGCAACGTTTTCATGTCAATGATCAATATTATAAAATTATTTCTTAATTCCCTTTTTCAAGGTTTCTCAGCTAAGCACTATTGACATTTTTCCCTGGACTATTTTTTTGTGATGGGGAGCTACCCTCTGCATTGCACCATGTATAGCAGCATTTCTGGCTTCTATCCACTAGATGACAGTATCACCCTAATCCCCAGTCCCTCCGTTGTGACAATCCAAAATGTTTCCAGACATTCTCAAATGTCCCCTCGGGAACCGAGGAGGATACATAATTGCCTGTAGTTGAGAACTACTGCTTTATTTTCTTGACTCTGGTAAATTTTCACATTTCTTCTGTTTGAATTCAACTTAAAACTAATATGCAAATTAAATATCATGGTTCCTTATCGGCCAAATGATGTTATTTTATGGATTAAACAATTTGCTTTATTTTTGAATCTGTGAAGTGTGGTATTTAAAACCTTCTTCCTTATCCTTTCTTCCCTTTTTTTCTCTTTTTTCCCTTGTGAGCCAGTATTCTTTTTTCACCGTCTACAATCTTATTTAGAGTAAGTCCTGTTTATTATAGTTCTCCAGAAGGTTCATTTTATTTCTTTCAATTCTATTTTATTTAAATACCTCTTATTCTCCCATGCACAGCATTTCCAAAAAAATCACAAAAGCTCATGGACATATAACTGAAAACCTTCAGGGCCCTTCTATTCCCCCACTTTCAGGAAACAGTTATTCCAGACACTGCTATGGAGGAGCTCAGCTAAGCCAGGTTCTCCAGACAAAGCTCTGTAAACAGAGGTACTTCCTGTTCCAGATACTTAATGTTTACAGTTGGCTGAAAAGTTTCTCCAAATGATTTTTCCTATGAGGAACTGACTGAATCTAAGGCATCTTCTACATATCTCACATGAAAAAAGAATGTCCGTATTTTCTCTGAGCTACAAACCACCTGCTGGTGGAAAAGGCAGGCCCTCTCCTGCCTCTGGAGAGCTAGTCTATGGGAGTTGCCGACTCTTATATCTCCTTCCACTCCCTGTCCCACCAGGACTGTAGAGAAAATTACTTGCCTTATTCTCCAGAGGACTTAAGCAATTAAAATTAACGATTATTTTCTGATGTATTTCTGGTTTCCTGGAAAACCTGAAGAAAAACAACTTAAGCTTAAGAATCATTTTATATAAAAGTTCATTGAAAGTTTAAATGTCTTCTCTTCCTGTTGCATGATAATTCGCATAGTCTCCCCAAATTTTTGTATAACAAATCATAGTAGAAGTTATCTTTTTTATTTACTTGACAAATATTTTTCTCTTTTTTAGTACATTGTTTATTCTCTTCAATTTTTCTAGCTTTTTGAGGTATAATTGACAAATAAAAATTATATGTATTTAAGGAGTACAACCTGATGTTCTGATATACATATACATTGTGAAATAATCACCACATTCAAGCTAATTAACATATCCTTTACTTCAAATTACTATTTTCTTCCTTTTTTGGTGAGAATACCTGGATTCTATCCTCTTAGCAAGTTTCAAGTATACAGTAAAATATTGTTAACTTTAATCACCGTGCTATCCATTAGATCTTCAGAATTTTTTCAGCTTGCATAACTGAAACTTTGTACCCCTTGACCAATATGTCTCCATTTCTCCCTCCTTAGTTGCTGACAACCACCATTCTACTTTCTGCTTCTACAAGTTTGTTTTAGATTGCACATACAAGTGAGATCTTGCAGTATTTGTCTTTCGAGAAATATTTCTTAAGTATCTACCGTGTCCCTGGTCTATGTAAGGCTTAACTGCTCCCAGTTACACTAAGTACACTGAAGGAGTGGGACCTGCTCAGGTCCCTCAATTATAATAAGAATAATTGTTATGATCCTGCTAATGGTATTAGGAGCAGAGGATCACCTCATATATATTGCTGATAGGACTAGAAATGGAAATTTGGTTTCTCACTGTCCCAAGACGTAGCTACATCTGGCTAGAACCAGCAGATTAGGGTTTCTAAAGTTATTGCAAACATCCTGGATACTGGATAAACAAATGTATTGTGTACTGTTCACAGTATGATAACATCTTTTCTTCTAATTTGTCATAAAGCTTTTATCCAGAAATCTGCAGTCCTTTAAAATACCACATTGCTGCAAAATTCTTTATCTGCCTTCTCTATCATTGGCATTTCTCTAGATCCTAGTTTTATCATTTCACACTTGTACTGTTCAATAGTCTCCAAGTTGGTCTTTAAGCCTATAGATTCACTCTCTTATATCTGTCTGCCACACTGCCACTAAAACAACTCTTTTCAAAGGAAGTCAACTTACATTTAGATATTTGTTTGAATATGCATAAAATATCTGTGGAGTATGTATTAGGCATTTTTCACATGGTAGAGAGAAAAGAAGTGGACCATGGAAATATATCACTTATTCTAAAAATAGATACATTAAATAAGCGTAAACGAAATTAAAATAAGTAACTGAAAGTTATAATGGCAAATCGTTCCCTGGATTGTAAATTTGAGTGACTCATAGTCACTTATAGGTGCATATCCAAGTTCCTAAAATTTCTTCCCAGATTTTCTCTACTAGACTTATCCTTGTCCACTTTCTGTACAATTTGTCTGCATATGTAATTATATCTATCTACCTCTATCTTTGTCTATCATCTATCTATCTATCTGTATACTGTTTTACATATCTGCACATTTGTACAATGTCTCATTCATCTAGATATCCTTAACTTACCACTTATCTCATTCATCAACAAAACACTGCTGAGTCATAAAACTTTCCAAAAACTGTTTCTAATTTCTCTAGACAAAAGTCATTATTCTTTGAAAGTCATAATTTCTGTGAATAATCCTTTAATTATTCGTTGTACTACCAATTGGATGTAGTTATGGGTTTATATATTTACACGGGTTTCTCTCCAGCTACAGTGTGGGTTCCTGGATGTCATGAACACTCTCTCTTTCATTTGTGTATCCTCCTCACATATTTCTATGTCTACTCATGAATAAAGGCATACATATATAAGTATTATTGAAGCAGATCACTTAGCTTTGCTTTCTTTACCTGAAATATTTGGATTAACTCTGATGCTCTTCACATCAGGAGTAAGAATGTGCTCACTGTTCAAGTCTATGTATTAATTGCTGCAGCCAAACCTAGATCTCAATTTTATCTTCTAGTCTTCCGATCCTTCTTCTATACCACACTGACCTTTGGCCTTGTAGTGTAAGGATCAAATGGTCATGCACGGGAAAGCCTTGCTTTAGTTATGAAAATTAAATTTAAAATGTGTGATGCCATATGTACTCAATTGTTCATTTTGTTTTGTTTTCCCTGACAGAATTCTAGAGAAGAGCTCTAGCATTTGAATCCCTACTACATTTCATCTGCTTCTTAAGACATATTTTCACCCACTATAACATCTCTGAGTTTGGATGTATCTTACAATTAATGGTAAGAAAACAGTGTCCTCATCTATCCACTTGGGATAATCCTGCCAAATTTGAAAACAAAATGAGACTTATTCCTGTCGAAGTCTTATCTTTCAAAATAAAGTCTGGGGATGAGACTGAGGAGACAGAGTCTAGTGGATTTGCCTAAAATGACAGATAGTGACATAAGTAAAACCAGCAGTAGAATAACTTGTAGTGTTTTTGTTGTTATTTGTCTGTTTGCTTGTTTGTTTTGCATATGCCTCAGCTAAATCTCATCCCTTGGTGACCTAAGAAAATCAAAACAAACAGACAAATAAATCCTGACATAGACGTTATTAGCTTTAAATGTGTAAAGCATGTTCTGCTGTAGAGCAACAATATCCTGAACAGGCTCTAATTCCTCTATTTTCAAAAATGGTTCTGCTTAGAATCCATATACCAGCAAAGAATTAAACAAGTTGGTAGAGGAGAATTAAATTTCAAAATATGGTTCATTTTAGCCTTTAAATTATTTTCTCAGATCTTAAAATGGTTATTTGTTGAAATGTTAAATTCAATTTTTTAAAATTTCTGAACAATACATTTTTCTGTTTATTGAGTATTCTTTTCAAAAGCCATTTTTCATCTGGTATGAGTAAATAGTCATATAATTGAGTTAATTTACTTCTTGGAGTGTGACTACTAAATAAATCAACTGTTACAGCAAAACATTTGCAAGGAACTCTGTATCTTGTTCCCATTAAATGTGATGTTTAATTTTTGTTGCTTTTTATGGACATCCTCCCGTCACCAAGGATTCTTGTATACAGCTAAGGGCACAATGTAGTTCTGTCAATGTATGAATATGGCAGTGGCTAATCGATGAGAGATAGTATATTTTAGTCTTGCATAATACCAGCAGTCTCATAGACAAATTTTGTATTTTGAATGTTAAAAAGCATTATAAAATAATGTATCCTTATTCTTTACTAAAGAAGATGGAGTAAGGACTGTAGGATATTTTCCAGGGTCTGGTAGAAGTATCAGTGCTAAGAACACAATTTATTAAAATATTTAATTTTTAATATTTAATAGACATATTACATTCATTACAAATTAGATATATTACATACAAGAGAGAAGAAAAGGATACTCAATAAATGGTGCTGTGACATTACTATATAGTTTGGGAAAGGGAGTTGGACAATTCCTTTGTAAGCTTTCATTCATTCAGCAAACATATGCAAAATAAATAAAAATCAATAAATTTAGTACTTATTAAAATTTAAGATAAAAATCATACAACGATGAGATAAAATATAGAATGGAGCAGGATTCATTTTCACTACATTCTTTTTTAATTTGCTAATAATTGAGTATAACTACATAAAAAATGTAAGCTAAATATCAAAAAGAATGCCAAATACATAAAATTAAAAGACATTAACAAATTGTGCAGATATTATCCTCTGAGGTTAATGTTTTTAAATGTAAAATGTCTTGTAAATTATTATGAAGAATATTAACACCCAATGGGAGTAGGAGCAAAGTGAACAGAAACCTCACGGAGAAGAGTTTAAAAATCATTGAACATTAAATACATCTACTTTTCGAATTCTTCTTTTTTTCTAGTCTGTCCCTAAATTTTAGTTTGACACAGAAATAAATTATCCTTTGAATAAATCATCATTATAATGTTTCCTGTCTAATATAAACATATTATTATAGAGAAGATGTTTCTTTTTACACTTTTTCTTGCTGTTTTATGTGCTTTGACTAAATCATTTTATTTGACCCAAGACAAAACATAGAAGTAAAGTTTAATGCTGGATCTACATTTCTATGATTCAGTAATTCATATAATGGACTTCAGTTATTTACGACCATTCCTCACCCCCTTCACAAATACTGAAGAGTGTGTGTGAATAAGGATTGAAAGAAGAAATGTGGTTTAGACACATAGAGAAAAGGAGAAAAAGATCATTTCATCAACAGTAAAGACACAACCAAAAACATAAACAGGGGTTAGAAGTGCACTTATCTGTCACAGTAGTCATTTGATCCACAATATTGTAAAATAAGCATGAAGATAAAAATTGAAAGATAAAGTGAAACAATAGGCCGAAGTCAGAAATGTTGCCAGTCATAACAATGGTTATTAAATGATTGCAAGTATATATAAATATACTACATATAGTAAAACATATGAGAGAGACAGAGTGATGCAGAGAGAGACAGAGACAGAGAGCTAGTTATATGCCAGGAATTACTCTAAGCTCATTGCACATGACAAGTAATATAATTTTTCTAAGATTTCTGTGAAATAATTATTACTAATGTCATCATTTTTCATCATAGTCTCTGAAATTCCAAAAACACTGGACATTGCAATGACAACAACAAAAAATAATAAAGAAAGCAAGAAATAGCAAACAGGATATGTACACATTCTGTGCATAATCTGACAAGGGTGTGTTCTTCATTGTAAAATAATAGGAATTCAACTTGGAATTGAATCATATTTTCCTTAATGAATACTGAAATAAAATGTGACTCTTGTGATTTCTTCATTAAGCTTATGAAGCTTTTACAGCAAACGATATGTGTATCTTGAGTCCATTAACCATACTCAATTAATTCATTTTGAATAAATAACAGCAAAGAAGTAATCTGTAAATTCCAAGATATGCCTTGTACATGGAAGAGGCACACAGATAAGTGAATCAAAAAGACTCACTCATAACTACCTGCTGCTTGACTGTTACCTCCACTTCAACACTTCAACACTGAAGTCCATCGCTGTACCCTTTCACCAGTCTCCACTTTGGGACACTGAGTCCTGTTAATAAAATATTCTCTAGGAAAATATTTTGGAGCCCACCACTTTTCTGAGAGCTTCTTGCACATCCTTGTTTCTCAAGCTATAGATCAGAGGATTCAGCATAGGGATCACTACAGTGTAGAACACCGTGGCTACTTTGTCAGTATCCATACTGTTGCCAGAACTGGGTCGGCAATAAATGAAAAGGATTGTTCCATGGAAGAGAAGGATGGCTGTGAGGTGGGAGGCACAGGTGGAAAAGGCTTTGCATCTTCCCTCTGCAGAGCGCATCCTCAGGATTGTGATAAGAATAAAGAAATAAGAGGTGAGAATGATCATGATGGTGATGATTTCATTGAAATTGGCCACAATGTATAGCAACAGTTCACTCATAGTGACATCAGAACAAGCAAGAAATAAGAGAGGGGGCAGATCGCAAAAGAAGTGGTTAATCACATTTGACCTATAGGATGGGATCTCAAGAGCTAAACACAAGTGAATCAGTGAACACACAGTCCCCCAGAGGTAGCAGCAGGACACCAGCTCCACACAAAGATTGTTGGACATGGTGACGATGTACAGCAGTGGGTTACAGATGGCCACAAAACGGTCATAGGCCATCACAGACAGCAGGATGACCTCAGTTACCACTCATGTGCAAAACAAGTAGAATTGCACAGCACACGCCAGGAAGGAAATGGCTTTGTCTTCATTTAAGATATTAGCTAGCATCTTTGGCAGAATGATTGTGGAGTAACAGAAATCCACAAAGGACAAGTGACTGAGGAAAAAGTACATGGGGGTGTGAAGTCGAGAGCTGACCTGAATCAGTGCAATCATGCCCAAGTTGCCCAAAACTGTGACTCCATAGATGAGAAGAAACAGCAGGAAGAAGAAGACTCTCAATTCAGGGACCTCTGCTAATCCAAGGAGAATGAACTCTGCCACAGTGGTGCAGTTCTCCTTGGCCATGTCCCCACTTTATTGAGATGGGAGAACAATATTAGCAGTTATTCTCCATTGTATGATCCCAAATTCCATTTTGACTGTCTCCTAAAAAAGACATTAGAATAAGTAGGATAGTTAATTTTTTCAGCAAAGAAATAGTAAGTTGCTTTTGTGAAGTTTAGGAAAAGTTCAGGCATTGTAGCATACAAATGCATAGAGCTCACAGTTAAAATCACAGATCACACAAAAGCATTCACATCCATAAAAGCCTATACAATTCCTTAAACTAGT
Source organism: Equus asinus (assembly GCF_041296235.1). NCBI lineage: Eukaryota > Metazoa > Chordata > Mammalia > Perissodactyla > Equidae > Equus > Equus asinus. Next base: position 19,663,970 of record NC_091806.1, read on the forward strand.
CCTATACAATTAAGTACCCTTCTCTTTTTTCCACTGAAATGATGAG